>NW_015387882.1:150470-190233 GCF_001527695.2 Protobothrops mucrosquamatus | reverse complement strand
CTCCCTTCCTCCCTCTCTCTCCCTCCCCCCTCCCTCCGTCTCTCTCTCCCCCTCTGTCCGTCTCTCTCTCTCTCTCTCTCTCTCTCCCTAAGCCTACCTCGCAGGGTTATTGTTGGGTAGACCAAAGAAGTCCTGCACCTCAACAAATACCCGGCTCCTTTTAGCAGCCCTGGGCTTCCTTCTCTCGCTCCTGATTCCCCGGAGTCTCAAAGGCACCGCTCCGAGCAAGGGCGGTCCCCCTCCCTAAATCTTCCCCCGAGCCACACTTCCGCCCTTCTTCGGGCTTTGCTTGAATCCCAAACCTTCGCAGAAGCTCCAGCAGAGACGGTGCAACCTCATATGACGCCCGGCGAAGAACACTTCCGTCCCGGCATTTTTTATTTTTTTTTGAATAGTCTCAAATTCAGCCGAGGCTGGTCCGTTCCTATAAATCATCCGGCCGCCCACGGACAATCGCTCTGTTGCTTCCGGCCTTAGGTCATATTAGACGCTCAGGAAAGAAGGGAGGTCCGTCGCTATAAACGATCCGGCAGGCAACACTTCCGCTGCTTTCCTAAAGGGATTTTTATTTTATTTATTTATTTTTCAAAAGACGATCCCGATGATTCCTCCGAGCTGCTTTCCTCCTTCTCGTGTTTGGCGGCTGCTTTTCCTCTTCGGCGAAATGGTCTTTTGGTCGCGCTTCTAGTAGCAAAAAGTTGCTTGAAGACCAGGATGGATGGAGGGATACGTGTACCTAGAAACTGCCTTTGCTAATGAAATGCATCTTCTTATTTCACTTCCAGGGTTGGAAATGCTGTAGCGGGTACGCCCGAAGGAGACTCTGGACGTGCGGCTTCCTTGCTGCCTTTTATTCCCCCCACCCCGCCCCCCCGAGCGATGACCCACAATGTATTCTACCTTGGTCCTGCTCAAGAGACCCAGATAAAACACTTGATCAACTGTTGCTGCATTGGCAGAAATGCCTAGTGGTGGGGGAAAACTTTGCTCAACTGGAGGGCATAAACCAAAATTTCCAAGTGTAGAGACTTCAGGGGCAGAGATTCTATAAATAAGCTGGCTTCTATTTACAGTAGTCGTATCCACAGGATCCAAATTGTGTGCGAGAGAGAGCTCTTTGAGTAGGACTTGGTTTGAAAAAAAGCTTTTTCTGTTAATGAAAGGAGATCAGCTGAGCCTGTCTTTCTGATCAAATTGAGTGTGTTGACTGGTAGCCAACATTTAATTAGGGTACTTGAAGAGTGGCTTGGCAATGACCACAGTCTGTTTATATTGAGGAGAACGTAGATTCTTATTTTGAATGCACATGGGAGCTTTCCTGCAAGTTTCCTCAAATGCCCAGCTTTCGATAGTTTTACGTAGCTGCGATTCTGTGACTGCTGCTGATTTCCTTAACATTTTCAGTTGAAAATATAGACTAGCAAGCGGGTAAACTTAAACCATGGAGGGAAAAAAGAGTGTTGCTCTTGATGGAAACTGCCAGCTTGTTAAAAGAGCGATCACATGGGAAATCTCTGATTCTGAGGAAGGCTGTGATGTTGAACCAGAATCCTCAACTGCTTTTGCTAATTATTCAGAGGTTGACGATGAGGGCTGCTCAGACAAACGAAAATTAGAGCCCTGCACAGTGGCACTGATTGAGGCAAAAGCAGTACCTTTGCTTACACCGTTGACACAAATAGTATCCTGTAATTCAAAGCCAGAGAGAAAGAAGAAAAAGCAGTCGCTGGAAAAAAGCAAGATGGCCCAGATAAAAACAGAAGAAAAACAGAAGAGCTTGCATAAAAAAGAAGAGAAAATGAGGATAAAACAGCAGGTTGCAGCTGAGAAACAGAGACGAAAGGAAGCAGCATCTGCCTTGAAATTCCTTCGGCCTGATCAGTGCATGAAGCAAATGATCATCTGTGTGGATTCAGGTAGTATGTTTACATTGCATGATTATTCCTTTCCACTTTTGGTTTAGTATTATTAATGCCTTTACATCAGTTCCCTGCAGTTTTCTTGGCAAGATTTCAGAAGAAAACGTAGCTATAGTTTCATACCTAAGGCACGACTAAACTTAAAACGCATTCATTTCTAGCCCAGTGCCTTTAACACTACACCAAAATGGCACTTTTCTTGACAAGAGGTTTGGGAACAATTAGCCATTGCCTCCTTGCTAGGGTGAAGAAAATGACCAGGCCCAAATCATTCATCTGGCTTTCTGCCTAAGGTGGGGGACCAGAACTCAGTCTTCAATGCCTTAAAGCAGGGGTCCTCAACCCCGTCCGTGGACCAGTACCGGGTCACGGCATGCCAGCAACCGGTCCGCACAAACAAGCAAAGCCCCATCCGCAGGATGCAGGCAGCACACAAAACCATGCACCCTCCAGTCCACGGAAAAATCTCTTTCCACGGAACCGGTCCCTGGTGCCCAAAAGGTTGGGGACCTCTGCCTTAAAGACTACACCAACCTATCCATTTTGTGCCTGTATTTTACCGAGAGGGAATTAGAGGGAAAGGTTTTGGCATAGTACTGCGCTGTAGAGTTTATGTGCCATCAAAAGATCATTTGTTATCCTTCCTCCTCAGGTCTTCTAGAGCACCTTGGTTCTGATGTCTTGCTGGAAGTTTTGGACTCTTTGGACTGTAAATACTATATTGAAAGTCAGAGAATTCCACATAGTATAACCTGGAAGAGAAAAATATTCAGCAGGACGCCTAATTCAGTAAGCATCTGAGTCAAAACTCCATTGATAGCCAAAGAAACAACACTGTGTGTGTGTCTCTGTGTGTGTTACAACTGATTCCTTACTCTGCTTATCTGCTTTTCAATCCTTGAAGGCTTGCATTCATTTAGGGTTGCCTCTGCATCACATCAAAGAGAGTTGGCCCAACTCCAATAAAAACACATTATTGTTGAAGCGCTTTGAAGGAAAATCCAGCAACATATTTCATATACAATGGATTTCTCCATTGGAAGTGGAGGACAGCCATGTGCAAAGTGCTTCTTTGTGGCCTATATGAATTACTGCTGATTCATTAACCTGTTTTGCCATAGCTGCTAAATTCCTGCTCAGAGATTAATAGAAGAAACCGACATAAAGCAGTCAAGGAAGATAGTAGTAACTACAATGAGAGTCCCAGACACAAATCTCTGTTGGGCTTGGCTCGCTTACGCCATATTTGTTCCCTAATGGATGTGTCATCTATGAAATTCACTGATTTTGATAGTTCTGTGGCTGTTCAATTAATAAATCAGTCTGACTTGCCAAACGTCCTAGTATTTAAAGCCCATATATTTAAAACCTAGGTTTAGCTACTAAAGGGAGGCGAGGGCAGTCAAATTTCATCACAACTTTTTTTATCATTGATTCCGTTATTGCTATAAATGGGCGACATCTTTAGACTCTTGCACTAAAAACTGGGATGTGAGCTGGTCTATGACCGTGAATTTTAAAACAATTTGAAATCCATGAGGGTAGATAAGAGAATGCAAGCATGAGGTGAATGAGGAAGACTAAACCAAGAGCACATTCAGGATCTCTGCTCTGGTGAACCACCGTTGGGAGCGGAGGCTGGGTTTAATACGTTTTTAGTTTGAGCTAGCAAAACTATTCTTTTTTTCTCTTCTAGCAAAAGATTAACTTTATTTCTGCAGGATGGTTGTCAAGAAGAGACCGCAGTGGAAAAGGAGGTCCTGTTAGTGATGCAGCCTTCATATTTCCTCAGACAACTTTCATCATCGGTGCAGGTGCTGTATACAATACCCTTAATTTGTGAATACGAATCTAAATGGCAAGTGTTGGCTTTCCTTCCCAGTTGCTTAACTGTCCTCTTTTGCTCCATTTTTACTGGCCCCCTTTGCCCCAATTCTCTGCTTGTTATACCTTACATGACAAGAAGGACGAGGAGAGAAGATGATGGTGTGTTTCAGAGTTTTATCTTATTTCCAAACACCTAGGGAGATGAAGCTTAATAATTGAGAGGAAATGCAATAGAAAGCTAGATTGGCAGCAGGCAGAATCCAAGAGGACAGTACTGGAATCACTAAGCAAAAAAAAAAAAGGTGAGCAGGGAAAAAAAGGTGAGCCAAGACATATGATGGAAAAAAGTATGGTACATTTTATTTCTCGCATTAAAAGAAAAAAGAACACTGCATAGACTCAGCCAGGAGAGTAAAAGGGTTCCCCTGCTCTGCCTCAGTTTACTGTTCAAATCTGTAAGTGAGATATAATAGGTACTGGCATACTATAGTTGCAATTCTCAAGTGGCCACTCATGTATATATATATATTTTAAAAATCTAGTCTGATTTTAATTCAGGAAAGATTAGAACCCCAGCAATTGTTTTAAAAGTAAAAACGTTAAAATCTGGCACCTGGAAATAGAACACAAGTATATTCAACTGACTGATGAAAGAAAGCCAAGTGGTGGGTATTAACACAAAGGAAGATGGTTCAAATTACAAACAGCTATGACAGTATTTATGCTGAGAGGAACCAATTTTGAGAATAATCCATCACAATAACCCAACCTCAAAAGGCACACCAGGGGAGGTTCATGCCATTGATAACCATTGGTAAAATGACTCCAGTGCACTTACTTGTGAGTTTAATGTTGTCTTTTCCACCTAAGAAAACTAATGCAAACCCACTTGAGGTTGGAACTCCTTCACCAGTGGAATACAAAATAGTTTTAAAATTCATATGTAAAAGTGGATGAATTTTTGATTCTAAAATCTTGTTCTAATTTTAGAATGCAGGTCCCGATAGCCAGCGGAGTCCACCAGATCTTACTCATCTGTGTCCCTTTCACAATTTGGAAGATCCTTCTACAGTATCTTACAGCGTGGTTGTCATCGGACTAGACACCTACCAATGGTACATGGGATTGGAAGGGCTGTCTTGAGTTGTGGGTCCCAAGGAGCAAAGCGTTGTGCGAGCTGGGTGGGTGAGCTTGTGGTTCTCAAGAAGCTAAAAGTCTCACGGTGTTCTTGACATACAGAATTGCAGGTCTTCATCGTTGACCCTTGCATTTTGTTTCATGACAATCTTGGGTTTTTTATAATGCAGATTTCCAACAAATATTGGAAACAGATAGTATAAACATGCTATTCCCCCACTTAACTGGGGAAAATTAATTCAAAAGGTATTAATGTGTAAACACAGTCTTGCTTGTGCTTTTTCACTTGAGGTTATTTGAGGCAGGGAAGTAATAAGTCTAACTCCTGGGTGTAAGATTCTGCAATTTCAGCCATATAGCTAGCTTTCTGGTTAAAGGATAAGCTGGTACTAAATACAGAACAAACTCAAATACTGACAGGAAAACTCAAGTGCACCACGTCTCCCGATTCTCCATTACCTTCTTCCGGATGTTAATTTAGCTTTCCAGTCTTGTTTATAATGCTGGGATTTCCTGGCTGCATCCTTTCCAAGTATTAACCAATCTAATCCTGTTTAGCATTTTCAAACTCATTTAAGATTCTTAGGAAGAAGCAGCAACACTTCTAACAATGAAAGGCAGTTAAGACAAGTTCATTCTTTACTGTCAACTGCCTCAAATGCCTCGGTGGCTTAAATTAACATGCTTTCCTTGCATGCAAGTTTCCAAACTACAGCAGCTTGACAAAAAATAATTTTGCCGTCTTTGAATCAGTCTTGGCTCTTGGTGATTGAACAAGTCCCTGCTCTTTTTCCTAGTAAGAATTTTGGAAGTGGTTTCAAGCTGCCTTCTTCCCAGGGTGGAAAAAGAGACTGGGCTAAAATTAAGCCAGCTGGCTTTGTACCTAAGACGGAAGAACTAGTCTTCTGGGTTCTAGCTTGGTACCTTTAACCATTGTACCACAATATTAATTCTCGAATTGTGGTTCTTCTCTGAACTGCCTAGGTATAACCAGAATCATCAGCTTCCGCAAGAACTGATCCCGGGACTGGAGAATGAAACATTGCAACTTGGTCCAGAACAGTCCATGACACGGCATCAAATTGAGGAGGTAAATGTAACAATGAGTTTATCAACCACAACAAAGGGCTCCATTCTCACGGGGGCATCCGGGTTATCAGTCTCATTCCTTGCCTGATTTAATTTACACCCCTACATCACATCAAGGATGATACAGCAAAAACACTAAAATAGGAATTACCAGTTCATCATTGCTGAACCGTAGCCGAGATGGATGGGAAGAGTGTTGAACCCCTGGAACTTCACACGGTATGCAGAAAGGCCAAATATATATATATTTCTTCTTGTTTTGAGTCTCTCCAACTTTCTCCTGCAGGCTCTGGTGGTGTTGCAACTCCGGGGTAACATACATGTCTTATTCCTGGAAACGTGGCAGGAATTGGCCCAGCATGTTTCTGCAGTGACCAGAGCTGTAGCGCAGCGTCCGTATAAGTGAGTGTCGGTTGTCGTGTTGCCTTGGCAAAGCTTCGGAGCCGTGAAGTAGGAACCAAAAGACTATCCCACAATCCTTTCATTTTAAAAAAAAATTAACCTGTAAATAAGGTTTTTGTGTGACTTTGTCTTTGCGGGACCAAAGATAACACAATGAGATTGTTTCTTTAAAAAACATTTAGCATTCTGATAACAGCTACTGCTTGATTTACGTCGCACTGTATTCAGAACAAGTCACAAAGTATGCTTTTGCTTGTTTTGTTCCGCTTCGCTTGCAACGGTTAGTCTTGCGTGGTCCGTGGATAGTATCTACTTCGCGTTAAACGGTGTTTTGGCAGGGAACATTCTGAGCCCCAAAAGGTCCCAGCCCAATCTTAGGAAAGGGACGTTCTGACCAGCACGGAAACAATCTGACTTGAGACAACCCTCGGAACAGGTTACTGTGAGGTCAGTTCAGGCATTTTAAGTCAAAATGGTAACCTATGTGTAACCTGTGCGTAACGGTTTCTTCGACAGGAAGCATCAGGAAAAGCAGTTTTTCTCCTTCTGCACCAAAGGCAAGTGGGCTAGTGGTGTGCATATTAGCAAGGACGGGAAAGGGCTCCAGGACACCTGGCTGAAACAGATCCAGCAGTTCAACCGAGTCAGTCCAGCCATGGCAGCAGCCATTGCCCAAGCCTTCCCTTCGCCAAGTCTGCTGCTACAGGTCAGTTCGTCCCACCAGTTGCTTTGTCTTGGCGGTAGAGAAGGGAAATCAAGGGAGGTGATTCTCAAGAATAGGGGCCAGGTTTCTGTTGTCTCAGCGTAGGGTTAAGTAGGCCGCAAGTAAAAGGCACGGAGACTTCAGCGAAGAGAAAAAAAAAATACTAGTGGGACGTTTACTCAGATGTTGCAGTCGAGAATTACTATGGAGGCTGGATAAGGGACTCCTAGTAAACGTCATTCCATTCTCCCTCCATAATTCTCTGATTATTCCAAGCCTGTTGAGTTCTCCTGGGTGAAAAAGCATTTCTGGGCTAGGGTTTTTTTTTTTTCCCCTGCCTCTACATACTATGTTTCCCTGCCATACAACCAGGTTTTGCTTCCTGTTAGCTATGGGGGTTCTGTTTACCTAAGGATCCTCCTTAAGAAAACAAATTGTAGATGAGATCTTTAATAAGAGAAGCTGTAACTGAACTGATTGGTTCCACTGGACTCTGCCTAATCTTTTAACCCGAAGCCAAAGCCTTGTTAGCGATGCCCCAGATTTGTTCTTCTCGTAGCAAACCAGGCCTGCTGTCTCATCATTTTTGCTATCAAGTACTAGACAATAGTTTTAAAACAAAGCTAGGGAGAAAGGGGGTTAACACTGAAATAACTCAAGCAGGCAGAGGCCAGATTACCAGAAATACAAGGCGATTGGGTATCCTTGCTTTTTTTTGCAGGCCTACCAAGAATGCAATACAGATGCAGACAGACAACTTCTATTAAGCCACCTCCAGATCAGGACCGAGGACAATAAAACAGAGAGACGGATTGGCCCAGACCTGTCTCGCCGGGTCTACCTTTTCATGGTATCTACAAATCCAGAGCTTGTCCTAGATTTAAGCTGTTGAAGCACCTGTTCTAACCACCGGGTCGTGGCTCCTTAGCCTTGTAGCTTCCTGCCAAAGCTATAGGATTTATTGCAGAAATTGAGTTTGGCAAAATCAATCAATGTCTTTGTGCACAAATGCGATCAATGAGACTCTCTTTGACTGTTTTTTTTTTAAATCTCCATTCTTCTGCTGAATAATTTATTTTACGCTATTATTACATATCATGATGATGCTTGTTTGAATTTGTAAAGACAAATTTTTGGGGTTCATACATTAAACCATAATGTAGCACGGTGGCAATATTTCTCTTGAGAACCTAGCTTGTGTATAAAAGCGCTAATGGTTATTTTAACTGCAGAAAACATTATATATAGAAAAGGATCACCTAATCCCTTATTATAGTGCAATCCTAATCCCAGTTAAATAATTCCACTGAAACTAAAGCTCAGTGCTGCTTTCATTTAATCAGACGATTACAAGGGAGTCGGGAGTCTGTTATATTGCCAAATCACACAATGGTTAAATTCAGAAATTAATACTAATCCATGGTTTATTACAAAATGATGCCGCTTTGTTCCCTTCATACACCTCCTTTCACAATGAACCACACTTCGTCATTTGCACTACGCGTAGGAGAAACCGAAGGGAATGTAATTGCCCTTGTGCTTATCCATACATTAAAAGTATCAAAGAGAGCCTTTTCTGGCTACCCTCGTAGCCGTTAAGTAATCACTAGGGAAAAACCATAACCAATACTGGCTTTGAAACTGCAAAATGCCCCGCCAGTACACATTGTTGCAGGTCCTTTTTATGACAAAAATCGAAGAACGAATTGGAATATTTAAACTTACCTCCCCAGAAAATACACATGGGATGGGAATACCTCTAAATAAGTAGATTACGGCTGGCCGTGGAAGAGGAAATGCAGGATTCAAGATCCAAAAGAAAGAGGGGGGGGGGGAGAGAAACATCCACCGCTGAAGTTCATTCACATAATTCCAACTGCTAGCCTGGCATTGTTTTGACTCCCAATAATTAATAAGAATTGGGGAACCTGATTAGAATTACCTTAGGTGAGAGGGACGGTAAGGTTGATGGACTAAGCCTATCCTCACGGGATCAAAGTCTGTATATATTTTAATTCATCTGGGTATAGTTCAATACAAGTAATAGACATGCAAAGCAAGTTGAAGAGTTGCAAGGCTCACGATACCCCTTACGGCGTCAACGTTCTTCTCTTCTGGATGCCATCAAGGGCCGAAGCACTGACGATCGGAAGAAGAACCATTTGGCTCTGGATAGCCTTGCTCTGCTCCAAAACACGGGCGCCATCTACTGCAATTCACCTAGCACAGGTGATGGCTTCTTAGGTTTCCCTAAGCGTTCCCTGTGCTTCAGGATTACTGATCCATAGACTGGGCTGCCGAAAGCCTGACTTTCGAACCATCTGTCCCAGAAAATCTTGGCAAACCAGAGTTGATGACCCGCTGGCTAGGTGGGTAGAATAACGTTGTGGAAATTGCTTTGTCTCTTAATGGTAGGTTGAAACGGGCTTTAGTGTTCAAACAGGGTACAATCAGGAAGGTAAATGACACTCGGTAACACTGGGAGGGGAACAGCTCATCCTTCACGACAACACCATCTTTCGAAATTGGGGGTGGGGGGGTGGGCAAATTAAGTCCTCCACCTGCATCTCTTCCGATGACGCGCCTCGGCGTCTGAGCCGCAAGAGCTGTCTGAATCGCTTCCGGAGGAGGTAGAGGAGGAAGGGGGGGAGGAGGAGGAGGAAGAGGAGGACTGGAGGGAGCCACAGTTCATGCTCAACACCCAGCCCAACCGGTTGTGCAAAATCTGCTTGAGTCCTGGAGGGAGGGGGAGAACCTCTAGCGTGTCCACGTAGCCGGGAAGCAGCTGGCGGAGGCGGTAACAGCAGAGGTACTGCAGAGAGGTGGGGGTGGCACAGGAGCGGATGATCTTCATGCTACTTTTGGCTGCCGTTGAACACACCATGGGGTAGACTCTCTTGTTCTGGAGCTTGGTGGCAGCCACACCTGAGTCGGAAGATCAGCAAGGAGGTCCCAGGTTAACACGCAGGCGTGGAATGGGGGGGGAAAAAGAGACAACACAAGAGACTATCTGGGGGTAAAGTTTGCACTTCCTTTTTTTCCTTAGCGTTTCTACGATGGGATCTTCCACTTTAGGCCACAAATACATTACAGACTGCTCTTTAGAAGGCCAGATCCTGAAACTCAAGCACTTTGGCCACCTAAGGAGAAGGAAGGACTCACTGGAGAAGGGCCTAATGCTGGGAAAGATGGAGGGCAATAGAAGAAGGGGACGACAGAGAAGGAGGTGGCTGGAGGGAGTCACTGAAACAGGAGGCATGAGCTTAAAGGGACTCCAGAAGATGGCAGAGGACAGGAAGGCCTGGAGGAATGTTGTCCATGGGGTCACGATGGGTCGGACACGACTTTGCAACTAACAACATTACAGCTGCTTGGTTCTGTTGTCCTTTTCTCTGGACCCAATAACGAAAAGTGACCAGGCACAGTTTTTATAGTCTTCCGAGGAAATTGTACAAGTGCGGTATCTGAGCAGCTGACTTATAAATTAAATCATTTTACACATTGTACAAAATCTTATTTGCTTTATCTCCAGCAGAGACACCTTCCCTCAACCAATCTATTAAACTGATTTATTGTAGGATTACGCTCTTCTAGTTTACTCTACATTATGCTATGCCAGGTTAATTTTCAACAGGTAGATATTTAGATGGTCCTTTTCAGGTAGCTGTACCTCAAGATGCCATCTTTCCCCTATTAAAATAAACAAGTCTATGATTCTGGAATGGGAACCAATCAACTGCCTTTTAAAAATCCTCCCATAAATTGTATCTATCTATTTCCCACATTTCACTGGTTTAGAAGTACATCTGGCCTCTTCCACCTTACCTATACATTTCCTGTTTTTGAAAAAGGTTAAAGTTCCGTGCCATGTGTCCAGATGCACCCCAATGATGGAGCCCTGTCCAAACCTTGTCGAAAAATTGTTCCGTTCCCCCTTGTGCTGGAGGAGTCCTACAGAGAAAGGGACATTTGCAATTATAACCTTGTAGGTTTCCAATTTCCGCAAAGGTAAAAAGGACCTTATAGAGTTCATCTAACTCTGTTTAAGATAGTTTGTAATGCAAGAGGCAAAACAATATTCTCACCAGATAGTTTAATTATCTGCTTACCTAAACTCCTTAGCAAAGTCTATGATCTTCTAAAACAATCCATTTCCTTTCAACAGTTTTTATTAACGTTTCACCAAAATAGTTTCCCCAAAAATGTTTAGCCATTGATCTATTTCCTAGAACAGGGATCCCCAACCCCTGGTCCGTGGACCAATACCGGGCCGCGGCATGCCAGCAACCGGTCTGCACAAACAAGCAAAGCCCCATCTGCAAAATGCAGGCAACACACAAAACCACGTACTCTCTGGTCCGCGGAAAAAACTCTCTCCACGGAACCGGTCCCCAGTGCCCAAAAGGTTGGGACCTCTGTCCTAGACCCACAAAGAACAAGCCTGCTATGATTTCTATGTGACGGCTTTTCAGATATTTAAAAATACATTTCCTAAAAAATAAGCTGAACATTTGATAAAAGTGTCCAGTTCTCAAAATAATTTGGGGTTTTTTTCTCTTCTCGTCCCAAGGCCTAGAATGCTTCCTCAAATGTTTGTAAAATGACATGCTTTCCGTGTCTCAAATCCCAAATCAGTTTTGAGATTGCCATCACTTTTTTTAGAAATCATTCTCCGATAAAGAGGAACAAACTTTCTCTGTACATGTCAGAAAATGCTCTCTAACATTAGCTAAAGAATATTTCCAAATCAACCTATTACAAAGGGACAGTTAGATCCACACAAAACTTCAGGAAAAAAAACAGTTCTTATATTCAGGCATAGGCTGCAAAAATTCACATGTAAGTTACATGTTACAAATCTAGATATAAATAAATGAAACCTTTGCTGCTATTACCCGTATAAGAAAGACCCCAGCTGTCGTCATCTTTTCCCAACAGGCTACAGAATGTGTGACGGAATTTATCCAGGTTCACATCCGATGTTCCAATTCCCACCATCTAGAGGACATGGGATGGAAGGAAGAAACACAAAAGTGATCATTAACCAGAGTCAAATATAAGTAGTCCTTATTTAATAACCATGCTGTCATGCCTCTGTCCGAGCCTGACTCTGAGGACGACATGGAGTTCCCTGTTGAGGCCCAGGAGGGAGTGTCTGTGGCTTCGGAGGACTGTGGGGAGGAAAAGGCTGAAGCAGGCCAGGGCCCTTCAAGTTTGGAACAGGGAAGGCAGAGCTCAGGCGAGGAGCAAGGCCCCTCCCCACCAGATCCCAGAGCAAGGAGAGCAGAGAGGAGGAGGGAACAACGGAGGCAGGCTCACTTGCTTGGGAGGAGAGTGTCACGCCCCCATTTGCCGGGAACAAACGTGAACTCTTGTAATGTGAGCTCTTGTACCTGGACTCTTTGTATTTTGGATCAAGTTTGTTTCCTGCTGAGTTTTTCTTGCTGTCTTCAGTTTTGCAGTTTGCATATTACAGGCAAGCTGGGCGTTGAAAAGATCATACTTTGTTATCTGTTTTACTTTAAAGAACTGTTGAACTCCGTTGACTGTTTTATTGAACTTGTGCCAGCATATGTGGGGGCTGTTGGGTGAACGTTGGCAGTGCTTACAAAGACAATTATTCTGACCAGCTAATTACTTTGCCTCCGTTCGGAGCCCTGGGTCATCACACATGCATTCAGTGACCGCGCAAAGTTAAGAACAGCACTAAATCAGGAGTTAGAACCATGGCACATCCTTATAGTCACAGATCGTAATTGGGGTGTTTGGCATTTGGGACACAATTACAACAGTCACAGGAGCCCAAGGTCCTGTGATCACTATTTCTATCTTTCACAGCCGATTTCCAAGCAGCAATGTCAGTGGGAAAGCCAGAAGGAAGTCACAAGTCAAAGTCACGTGATATCATAATTAATAACCCACGGTGATTCACCTAATGAGTGCACCTGGAACTGACAAACTGTTATTGTAAGTTGGGCACGGCCATGTATTATTTCGCGTGCTATACGAGCCCAATTTCTGGAGGTTTAAAAATTACGATCTATGGCTACGTGCCTTGTAGTAAGCAGGTTTATTTAGTCATTTAATCCAGTACTATTGTGTTCTAAGACATATTTATCATCCGTTTCTTTAGCTAGAAATGCCAAATCTTCCATATACTGAAAAGGCTCCATTCAATTATTCTCTTCCCACAACACTGTCACTGTCACATCCAGAAAACAAAGACACTATAGGGAAAAACTGTGAGGACTCTAGCTGAGACTGTCACAAGGACAACAGCCTGGATGTTACTGTATGCTGTGTACACAGTCCACGTGTATGCAAGCGGTTTCCTCACGAAAGCTACCAGTTCTCACAAATGTAGCATAATTACCTCCTACCAGTAAAATCCAGTCCCTGCCTTTCTCCTATACTGGCACCATTTCAATGCTATCTGGTGCTTATGCCAGCAAGACAGTGGCCTTGGTGATACTTGACCATCCTCTGTAAAATCTGACTGCATTTTAAAAAAAAGAAAAGAAAAGAAAGAAAGAAAAATTGGATACAAACGTTTCAGAGCTGGAGGAGCAAAACAGATCTTAAAAAAACAAAACAAAAAAGTAAAGACAACAAATAGTGCTACTACTACTAGCCATAATGTACTGGATGTAAATGCTGCCCAACTCCCAGTGACAGAAACCACTGAAATGTAATTACTGACGAATCTTATTGGATTTTTTAAAAAAATGATTTTTTTTATTTTTTATTTTCAGGTATTATCCAACATACCATGTCAGTGCCATAGACAGGTGAGGTCATCTTGATTTCCCAGAAGTGCTGGCCTTCTGCTAGCTCCTTGTTCCCCCGGATGGCAGCGGTCCCACAACTGTAATCCATGTGGAAATTTACCTTACGATTGTCACAGGTCAAAAGAGTATTTGCTGATTTGTTCAATTCATCCCATACCCAGTCAAAATCTTTGAAGAGAAAGACAGGGAGATAAAAGTGATGTGAATGGGGAACATCTCAAATCATTAGACCTCAGGTTGTGTCAATTTTCCCTTAGCTGAAGAATAAGATAGTTCAGTGTTTTGCAAATGTAGCCACTTTAAAGAGGTGTGGACCTCAACCCTCAGAATTCTCCCATGCATCTTAAAGTGGCCAAGTTTGAAAAACAGTGATTTAGTGGCTAAAATTATGACTATATTCCTGCATATTCCACAGTACATATTGTAGCAAAAACTGGAGATTTCTACTCCCCCCAACATGTTCCCCTGTGCATATGTGTCTCTTTCAGAATATATACTCATTATTATTATTATTATTATTTATTAAATTTATTATTATTATTATTATTTATTAAATTTATTATTTATTAAATACGCCTATAGCTCAGCTGAGACTGAAATGATCAACAAGAGAAGGAATACGGGATCTTTCTCACAATCATCTTCCTCTCCACACTGGCAATCTTTTATCCGATGCGCCATGTGGAAGCTAGAGCAATATGGAGTTTCGTTCTGGTTCTCGCAGTTGCAGTAAGACTCTCCTGTCACAGGTATGGCTGTGGGTATGGAAGGCAACTGAGAAGGAAATTCTGACTCCGAATCAGAGTCGCTGTGCTGCTGGAGAAAGAAAAAAAGAATGGTTACCTTTTCCTCTCATTCTAAGAAAACATTTAGCAACAACAGATGTCCCTGGGAAAAGTTTAAGGTCCATGTGGTCTGGATGTCACGTAGCCCTATGCTTATGTCCTAAAGTCCATATCTTTCCGACTAGGATCAAACTAAATCCTGTCAAACTCGAGGTAATTGGCCTTAATGAACTCCAGGATTAAGCATGGAGTTAATTACGACGTAAATATTTGATTCTATGCAGATTGGGCTAAAGAAGTGTTAAACACACAAAGATCGGTGTTTGATAACCAAGCATATAAAACAATCATAGCTCTAAGTATTGCTTTTAACAGTTTTTAAAAATAGGGTTTAATCATTGTTACCTTTTCTAAATTAAAGAAAAAAGTAGAAGATATGCTTCCCACGTTATTTTTTTCCAGGACAACTGTTAGAGCACCAGACAAATATTTCACTCAAGCTGTCCTTGTACAAGTTACGTTAAGGCATAATTCTAAAAAAAAGTTGACTTTATGCCTGATCATTTATTCTATCAGCAAGAGCAACTTGTTTCCTTCCATGGCTTGTATAAATTTAAAGCTTTTTCCATTTAAAAAAAAACTCTCATTGTTTATTCAAAAGGAAGAAGCCACGAATCCCAATGAGGATGGTTTTGTTAACAAGCCATAAAAGGACTTTTGTTTTAAAAAAAAGGTAAAAAGTAACCAAAGAAGGGAGGGGAAGAGCAACAAAACCAGCAATTTAGTATCTCAGGTAAGAAGTAGGTGCAGATTTACTTTACCTGGCAGCATAAAACATTAAAACTTTTTTAGGTTTGATTCAATTCCAACCTAGTTATCAACTAAGGCTATGCAGAGGTCCATATTCAAAAGCAAAACATGATTTAAAGCAAAAGAAGTTGCATATTTTTCCAGGCTCACATAGCTGAAGCATGAGTCCAAAAACCTGTGTGTTGACATGCCTTCTAAGCACCGCGTAAGGTCTCTGAATTCAGTTCATTGGATCAATGTCCACTATGTCAGAATTTACAACCATTTATCGATGCAGAGAAGAACACCTGACAATGCATGCTGGAAAATCTTGAGTTATATTATGAGAATCTCACGAAAGTGCCTCAAGTGTCCGAGGGGATATTACATCTGAGGCAGTCCTGCAAGAAAACAAATGGTCCTTCACCTGCCCATCAGTGTCAGATGACCAGCCACGCGTTCCAGAAGCCGTTGTTAAAGTCCGTGAATCTGATTCTCGGCGTACCCCACTCAGAACGTAGCGCCAAGCTCTGCTATTGCGCATGCGTCGCGCCATGGCCTCTTTGGAGAGGTAATCTGGAAGGCATAGCAAGATCTTACTCACAATGACCTCTTCAAATTAATCAGTTCAACGTACATTTTTCCCCTTCAGACAAACATTACATATTAAGGTATACTCTGTGCCGAGAGAGAAGATATAGTAGGCTATATATATAGGAAATCTCCACTTATCTGCTAGTGCCAATTTTATCACCCTAGACTTTGAGGAACATGCATTCCACCACAAAAAAGCACAGGAAACACAACAGTAAATAATCTTTGGCCAAGACAAATGAGATCAAAACCAACCAGAACAGAACAAAGGCTAGAATACTGATTTTGTTTCCAAACAGGTTTGAAATAACCCACAATGTTTAAAGTCAATTCTCAGATATATTTTTTCTTCCAACAAAATTCTCCTTCAGTAGAAGACAAGCCATCAGTTATACAAAAGCAGGAAATGAGACAGCTGTTCTTAAATAAGTTGGACTGAAGTACTTATTAAGGACATTGGATCAATCACTGAGTTCAATCACTGTTTGTTTAGTAAGCAGGGAAATGACCATGTGTACTTCCTGCATATGGATAATATTCTCCCATTTATTTCAGAGCTCAATCAATCCAACTCAAAAGTTTCAAAGCAATTTATGAATCTTTTTTCTAATCTCAGTCCATAGTAGTAGGGATATATATGGGTCAGCAGGTAACAGCTACCCTAACCATTCCCGGAGTGTGTAAAAATGCTCCCATAACTTACCAATTTTTACATATTTTCTAGGACTCACTTCCAGCCAATTCGCAATGATTAGCAGAGAGAGACTTAAACATTACTTGAGCTAATGAGTACTCAATACTTAATGCTCCCAGATCTGCCTGACTCAAGCATCATATAATGAACAGCAAACTATAATGTGATTAAAGTGACTCAAATCAGTGATCCAATAAATTCTGCTAGACAACTCAACAAGGAGCTGCCCTGGGAGAAGATTACTGCAAACAATATAGTGTATGTAAAAGCAGTAGTTAAAAACTAGGGCGGGATTAGGTGCCCAAACAGAAAATGAGCTAAACACAAACAACAAATGGCAATCTAAGTATACTAAAGCAAATTCAAAGCACCAATTGTCTAATATTTAAATCAGCTAGTTCCAAAGCTGCCTTTCACTGTAAGAAAACTTATATTATCAAAAGGAAAAAAAGCTTGAATATGAATGGAGCAAGAAAAAGATATAAGAATGATTCTGATAATTCTAAAATTGATATTTCAGGCTATCTAGATTTATAATCTAGTCTAGCTAGCATGCATTCACAATGTCAAAAAATAGTGATCAACCTTAGTCAAGACAGCAAAAGGTCTCCGTCCTACACAAGGTTTAGCATCACAGAACAAACAAAATCTATTACAGATATGGACAGTTTCCCTCTTAAGTATTTGAAAACAGAAAAAAATGCCTTAGTATCTTTTTTTTTAATATCTCACCCTCAAGAAGAGTGCATACCACTCCTTCCTCCAATTTTTTCCCATAACAATGTTGGGTGATAAGCTGGGTGAGAGTCTTTCAGAGCTTCCGTGTTTCGGAGCTGAACAGATGTACAGCATATTTCCTTTGATAAGCACATTTGCATTTCTGGAACCATGAACAATGACTTCCATATGCAAACAAATGCAAAAGAATGGATATCAGCCAGGCTTGAATATATTTGCTGCAAAAAGCCACCAACTGTAAACAAAATTTCTGTTTGCAAAATATGGGCTTTTTGTTTATTTTAGTCCTCACTTGAAAGGCAATATTTTTTTTCAATTTGTTTCAAACCCAGGGGTAGAGAGCATCCTTGTAAACTGAAAGCAGAATATGAAATAGCTTTAACTGTGAAAATATGAAAACAAGAATCAAGCACATATCTAAGCACATATCCAACCCTGGAAGTTCTTAAGAAGGGATTGGACAACCATTTGTCTGAAATGGTATGAGGTTTCCTGCTTGAGCAGGGGGTTGGACTAGAAGACCTCCAAGGTCCCTTCCAACTCTTTTATTCTGTTATTCTATTTCCAAAGAAAATAAATCAACTCAAACTACCAAAGAAAATTATCATACTCCATACCATCTCCAATCCCACATTTTCCAAAATCTTGGAAAGGAACATTGAGATTCAGAATCCTAACAGCCTTTTTCTCCCTCATTCCTTGCCAAGTCCAAACTATCCATGAAAAAAAATCATTTCCAAGGGGGGACTTTGGGCTTCTGCGCCCAACTTTTTATTAAAATCCTCATGCTCTGTTGAAGCAGACTAATAAAGACCATCACGTAAATAATAATAATAATAACAACATCTGGCTGGCTGTGCGATGATCCATAATAATGATAATAATGATAACAGCTGATTAATATCGCTGTACCAGGAGATGCCAGAGTCGAAGAAAAAGAACTGAAAAAAATTACGAAATATCGCAACCTGGCCATCGAAACTGCGCGATTATGGGATGAAACGTGTAACCCATTGTCATCGGGGCACTGGGAACTATGTCTAAACACTTTGCAAAACACATCAAGAAACTGCAGCTTCCAGCAATGTTACAAAAAACTGCACTACTCGGAACATCTTACATTTTAAGGAGGTACCTGGTTGACACCTAGGATGCTGGTAGCAACCCGTGTCAACCATCAGCGCCAGCCAATTTGAATGTTCAGTTGACTGAGGTTCATGTCTAATGAATAAAATATGATAATGATAATAATAATGATGATGATGATGATGTTGAAAGGGACCTTGGAAGTCATCTAGTCCAACCCCCTGCTCAGGCAGGAAAAGAGTGCAGAGAAGAGCAACAAAGATGATCAGGCTAAAACTTACAAGGAACGGTTGCTGGAATTGGGTATGTCTAGTTTAATGAAGAGAAGGACGAGGGGGGACATGATAGCAGCCTTCCAATATCTCAGGGGCTGCCCCAAAGAAGAGGGAGTCAAGCTATTTTCCAAAGCGCCTGAAGGCAGGACAAGAAGCAACAGGTGGAAACTAACCAAGGAGAGAAGCAACCCAGAACTAAGGAGAAATTTCCTGACAGTCAGAACAATTAATCAGTGGAACAACCTGCCTCCAGAAGCAGTGAATGCTCCAACACTGGAGGTTTTTAAGAAAAGTCTGGACAGCCATTTGTCTTAAAAACCTTAAAATAACTTTAGGTTAGCATTTCTATGCACTTTTCCAAGGCGGGGAGGGTGTAGCTGCCCCTTTCATGTTATACAGCTAATCTGAGCAGGTAGGGGACGATTTAAGACTTAGGCTAACTTTATTGTCCCTTTAAATACACACTAACCGCCATACATCAAAATGACACTTTAATAATAATAATAATAGTAATAATAATAATAATAGTAAAGTTGGAAGGGACCTTGGAGGTCATCGAGTCCAACCCCCTGCTCAGGCAGGAAACCCTATACCATTTCGGACAAATGGTTTACTTGCATTTCTGCATCTGTGGTATTTAAAATTGTGTTCTACATTGCCCTAAAGAAAATTTGCATACTTTCTATCTGTGCTAGGCCAACTGTTTATTTTAGATGATAATAATAATAATGATGATGATGACGATAATAATAATAATAATAATAATAATAATAATAATAGTAATAAAAAAAAGTTGGAAGGGACCTTGGAGGTCATCAAGTCCAACCCCCTGCTCAGGCAGGAAACCCTACACCATTTCGGACAAATGGCTGTCCAGTCTCTTCTTTAAAACCTGTCAAAGGGTCACCCCCTCCAATATACCTGACCCAAAAAACCCTGCCTATACCCACATATATCCTAGGACACAGAGAAACCACACCGCCTAGTCGGGATGGAAGAGCAGCCTTCGATAAATAAAACTGTGGCGACTGTCCGAGAGAACGAGGCATGGTAACCCAAGGAGGAAGGCGGCGGGCGGGGAAGCATTAAGCAGAGAGAGGGAAAAACGAGGCCAATTCAGGTCAGAGAGGATTAGGCGGCTCCAGGAAGGACGTCCTCCCGCCCGACGGCACCGGGTTTAAATTACGGGGAGAGGCCCGGGCCTTCAGGGGCTTCCCGAGAAGGAGCAGGCCGCCCTCCCTTCCTTCCTTCCTTCCTCGGGGGGGAGAGGGAAGAGCTCGGGGTATCGGACTCCAGGAGGGCATTCTTTCCCCAGCATCCCTTGCGGGAATTCCCAGCAAGCTTTGCGAAAGGCGCTAGAAGAGCTTTCCTGTTAATCGGAGTATCTGTAGGCCGCAGGCCCCGTTTACCTCAGAGGGGCGCGCCCGGCGGCGTCGTTTCTCCGAGGACGACCCTTCCCGCCGGCGTTCCCCGATTCCCCGGGACCTCCGCCCGGGTTCCCGCCTTTCCTTTCCTTCCCGCCGGCGCGTCACCCCCAAATCCAGGCGACGCGGCCTCTCCCCTCCCTCCGCCTCCACCGCCTACCTGCGTCATCGCGCTGCTTTCGCCCCGCCCCTTCTCGCGCGAGGAAGGGGCGGAGCCGCCCTCTCGCTCTCCTCCCATTGGGCACGTCCCTCGCGAGAGGCTCCCACGTCCGGCTTCCTTGTGGGGAGGGGCGTCGTTGCTCAGTCTCGCTCCTCCCCCCCCCCGCCGCAAGAGGAAGGCTCGCGCGCACGAGAGAGAGAGAGAGAGACGCTCGCTTCTCGGGCTCTCATTGGCTTTCCCAGCGGCGTGTGGGCGGCGGCTTCAGTGACGTCACCACCACTACACCACACCCCCTCAGCTGCCGAAAGTAAAGGAGGACAAGCGGCTTCTTCGTGTCATTAAATAAAAGCTGACTGGCTGAGAAAAGGGCGGGGTGGGGGGATTCGGTCCCGCCCACAGTATGTCTCTCCTTCCAATCGCCTTTTGAGCCACGAAATCAGAAGGCGGGAGGAGTTGTCCGCGCTTGCCTTCCTATTGGTCTGTAAAGGGGGCGGTCATTCAGGAGAGACGCCTGATTGGACAACAGTGGTGTCGCTCCTCCCCCCCTCCCCGAGGGCAGCGCGAGGGAAGGCGAACGGAAGCAACATGGAGAAGGGGGAGGAGGGTGAGTGCGTGAGGGGCGCCGCCGCGATGGGGGGGGGCTTCACTGAGGGAAGCTCAACAGGTGAAGTTCTGCCCCCCTCAGGGAGAAACGCTTTCCCCGACGAATGCCGGCCTGTGGCGGCCCTGCTGCCCCTTTCGATCCTCTGGCATCCTCCGATCTCGAGGTCCTCGTGTGGGGAAACCTTCCGAGGATCCCCTCTCTGACCCACGCCCTGCCCTGCCCAGGCCACACTAGGCCCGGCCCCTGGGATCCGGGCGATGGGGGGACGGGATCGCCCCACATTCGGGAAGGGAGGTCTCCCTATTCACACGACCAGCCCTGGGTCGGCCTCCTGAAGCCAACACGCGTGTCAGGCCTCAATGGGGGAGGTTGGGTTCGGTGGGCGGCGGTTGGGTGAACCAGGAGGTAGCGTGAGGATAAAGATGCTGTCCTGTATCATCTATCTATCATCTATCTATCAATCATCTATATCTATCTATCTATCATCTATATCTATCTATATCATCTATATCTATCTATCTATCATCTATATCTATCTATCTATCATCTATATCTATCTATATCATCTATATCTATCTATCTATCATCTATATCTATCTATCTATCATCTATATCTATCTATATCATCTATATCTATCTATCTATCATCTATATCTATCTATCTATCTATCTATCTATCTATCTATCTATCTATCTATCCGTTTAATGGATCTGTCATCTTTGCGTTGTTATTATTTTTTGACCCTGATTGTGATGGTGTTTAATGTGGTTATAATTATTCGGAGTTTAATGCTTTTGTTTATGTGGACCACTTAAAGCAGGGGTCTTCAAACTTGGCCCTTTGATGACTTGAGGACTTCAACTCCCAGAATTCCTCAGCCAGGCACACGTGCCTGGCTGAGGAATTCTGGGAGTTGAAGTCCTCAAGTCATCAAAGGGCCAAGTTTGAAGACCCCTGCCTTAAATTAAAGGCTTTAGAGCAGACCGAAATACTACAGATTGCAAAAGAGAATAAGTAAATACAGTGTGTGCAAAACGTTTTTCAATCTTGGAAGCACATTTTAAAGTTGCCAAAGTTAAAAAGATTTAAAGAATATTTAAAAAAAAAACTTGGAACTTTAAAAACACAAAGTTGCCAAGGTTAAAAATATATTAGGACATTAAAAATATTGATACATTTAAAACATTGGTACTATTTTTTTGGGGGGGGGGATGTAGCACATTATTTCAACTCAGCCCTTGCGTTTGGTTGAGTGTTATATACATGAACTCAGCTCAGTCCTTTTGCCTTTGTTCCAGATTTAGACCTTTTTCTTTCTTTTTTGGGGTTGCTGTGGTACACTTACACAATCACTGCAATCAACCTATCTGCCCTTCCTTCCCTATTAACATTGTGCTCTGTCACAATATCAAATTGTCTTTGTACAAGTCTCAGTATGAGATTACAACCAAACCACATGGCTATCCAGTTGCACACAGGTGACTGGCAGAAAATGGAATTGAAGTGGGAAGTTCACTTCTATTTTTTAAGTGGCTAGAACCGGTTCTGAACCCATTTGTAATACCTGTGGCATCTACTTAAACCAAACATGAGATTTGTGGGATGTAAATCTGGTTAATCCAATATTTATTCTATCCGTGGGGTTAATTAATAATATGTCTTGGTTATATCCACAGTGGGAGTATACAAATAGATGAAAATATTTTGCAGTTGATCCTATAAAATACCATTAGAAAACAGTAAATTCTTAGGAGAAGCATCAGCAGAAATTACTGATGTTTCTATTTCCTAAAGTTTTGCCTTAATGCAGGGATGCTTAACTTCTGACAGATTGCAAACTAAGGCTCCCCCAGTTTTCTAGAGGAGAGTACAGGAAATTATTCATTGACAAGGTGATGTCACAAGGTGAATAAAATATGAGAATGAGGCCTCTAGGAGGCAAACCACCACCATTCTTACGGTACTTTAAAACCAAAAAATACTCACAACTCATTTTTTTAGCAGAGTTATTTTCAATAAGTGACAAGCCAGGTTTCTCTGATCAGGTAACTTGCCTGATGTATTGGAATCTCTGGTCAGTGCTGCTAATGGCCAAGTGAAAAATTATATCTGGTCTCACAACTCAAACTAAATACTGTCATCACTTAAATCCATTATGTCCAACAATGACAGAGCAAATGTGAGTATATTTAATTAAATTGAAACCCATGTGATTAATTGGAGGGGAAGCAGATGGCATAAGCATTTAAAGCACAGATGTCATGCATTTATTTCTGGATTTTAGTTTATAGCCTTAAGTTAATCAGCTGTTCCTGCAATAATTTGTTATCTATTTGAGATTTTCCTTATAGGACTGTATGGGAAATAGAATTCATTAAGGCATAACATAAACACAATTAAAATGCATGCTTTTATTTATAATTATTCATTAGGCTCCGCAGTTATATTCCACAGTTCAACCCCGAGTTACAGATATTCTCTATTAGTATTCATTATAGCATTTCATGTCTAATGTTTTGCCTAAGTGTATACATTGTTTAGATCGTTTATTTACCCATCAGTCTGGATGTGGTCCATCTGGATCTCCAGATTGTGCTAGTGATATTTGGCAACAAGCATCCAAATTTCAGCAATGGGATAATGGAGCATTTTTCTCGATGGTGATGCCACCAAGAAATTTATAATAAAAGAAGTCTGGAAAAAAAAATATCTCTACTTCCCTTTGGTGATGCCACCACCCCGCTCTGTAAATGTTGCCCAGTCTTTGAATAGCGTATACATTGACTACATCTTTGAACACAGATCAAAATGATAGGTCAGTGTGCTGTTCATATATTAATACAGTAATTCTTATGACCACAATAGGGACTGAAAAATGTGTGGTCATTGAGTGAGGCGTCATGTGATTGCTTCAATTTTGTATCCTTTTGCCACGGTTGTTAAGCGAAACATCACATGACTATGACTTGCAACCCCCTGTGAGCTTCCCCATTAACTTTGCATATCAGAAGCCACTTGGGAAGGTCATAAATGGTGATCATATGAGGATGGGGAAGCTATGACGGTTGTAAGTCCGGGGATCAGTCATAACTTTTTCCAGCACCATTGTAACTTTGAACGTTCACTAAACCAACGATCGTAAGCCGAGGACGTCTTGTACTATCAGAGATGTCCTCCTAGCTGACCTTTGGTGTTGAATATTATATTTTCATTCCCGACTTCTTGTTTCCCTACTTGATAACAAATTCCAATCAAGGCATTCTCTTCGGATGACATCCATTTTAAAAGAGAATGGCAGCTGAACTTTTTGTCCCAATGAATTTAGTAGTAGAAAAAGAGAGGCAGTTACCCCAACATTACCTTCTGTGGATTTTCTGATGAGTTCCGCCAATGTCATGGAAGGCTCCATTTCCAGGCAAATGTCCGGCCTTCCCACTGAATATCTTTGTCCCCCACCAGGGTTTCAGGAGTCCTGTTTGCTAGTTTTCATTTTCTTCATACATTTTGGGGTGTTCAAAATTCTCTGTCCAGGAGACGGTTTCTTCCTCTTATAATGCAGCTGAGTAACTCATTATGATGTTCTTCAGCCTAGCTGTGTTAAATTGCAGGAAATTCCTGGGTGACTCAACAGCTACATACTTATTCACCTTTTCCTTCTCTGAGTCTCTGATCACATACTAGACGTGTTTACATCTTGGATGTCTTTATTATAAGGCCCAATGACTGAGAAGCCATGGAATTCTAATCAACATGTTGTCTTGGATCTTGGCTTCCACCAGATATAGGAAGTGTTGGAAATATTAGTACCAATTACAGCTATTAAATGAGAGCATTGTGAATATGGACAGCAGAGGAGCTAGGCATGCTTGTTCTATATTGTAAATTTATGAATCTTGATTTTTAAACATGCCAGTGAAGGCAGGCATAATTAAATTACTTTCATTGAACACTGAAATGTTATTCAGAAATTAATTCTAATGTGCATATTCCAAACCAATAACGGCGGTCTGAATCAAAATTAAATTATCTGAACTTGGTTCCTACTGAAATCAGTGGAGTAAGTTGCTTGTGACTTAATGGCGAACAAAATCTAGATAGTTGAATTTGGATCCGAACAAACAGCTGGGCTTATTCTTGCTTAACCAGATCAGGCCTTGAGGCAGCGTTCAACAAAATGGTTTTAGCCTTGATTAGTCTTGTATAATTTCAGACATTCTGCAAACCCAATTTTTCTGGTGAATTTATGATCCAGTCCATTATACAGACTCTGAAAATGGCTTAATTCAATAACCCAGTTAAGCTTGTTGGCTATCTACTTGTGCTTAGAATTGTGAGGTTTTATCTTTTTGCTTTTTTTCTCTCCCTAATCTGTTTATTATTTTTTAAATTTTTTCTGCTAATCTTGCTTATAATTTAAATATATAGAAGCAGGAAATATAGGGCAGGAATCATGTTAAGACAGTTGCTCTGTTCTCTGATTATATTCTCAGGACTTGATTTCATTTCGTCCTTGGATGATATAGTCAAAGCACGAAAGTTTTGGTGAAAATGTAGCCCGCACAGAGAGCTTTTGGGTGATAAATCAGAGAAATAAATGTTTTCGGTTAGTTGTGCAATCTCTCTAATCTGAAAATTTACATTGTTTGATTGTTTTCCCAGTTTGATGCAATCCAGATGCGCAGCTCTCTGAATTTCCTAGCCAACAAGGTCATGCGAATCGAAAATTCTGGGAATTGCACACCCAAATCTTGAGGTTGCCATGTAGGGTAAGGTTGTATATCAACCTAATTGCTGGCTGACCTTTCCGTTGTTAGCCAACAATAAGGCTGGAGTTTATATTCAGAAGTATTCATTAGGCTATGCAGCAATCCAGACTCAAAGAGGAAAAGGTGATTTAGAATATATGCATATACTTAATATGACACCAGTAGTATCTCCTTAGAGAAGTCGCGTCTTTACGGAGAATGTCAAAAAAAAGGGCATTCGGTGTTTTTGCAGCATGCCTTCACGTATTAGACCGGCTTCCCAGTTTGATGGCCGGCTGATGTACGACAACTTTTATTTTTCGTGCCGGAATGACAGGAATTGTAGTCCACAGTGCACGTTTGATTCAGTTTCAGGAAGCTTGTTGTATAGTTGCATTCATGCCTCGGATTAAATCATAACTTGTCTTGTTTGGCTTTGACTTAGGGCAGTGTATGATCCCAGCCAATTGTGGTTTAGTCCAACCACGGTTAACCGCATAGGTTAGTGTGGGATATGAATCCATTCTTGACTTCCCGTCACTTCTACAGCCACCTTTTTAAAGTGGGGCTTTGTAAGCTAGAGTCTTGCTTCTGTACCAGTTTTAAAAAAAGTTTCTGGCTTCTTTGGGAAATATAAAAGTGGCCATATCTACTGTATTTCCGGCTGGTAAATATTGCCCTGCTGGACTTCTGGGAAAAGGGAAGGAATTGCTTCCTGAATTACGGAAGTTTGTGTTTTAGGCATCATCAACATCATCAGTGTCCTAATGGCCCCAACAGTGCAGTTATAAAGAATATTCTACAGCCCTTTCCACCCTGGAAACTTTTATTAGCTTTCGATAGCTAAATCAACCAAGAGTCTTGTGCACTTATAGGGATAAATAGATTTGTTCTTGATATGTTTCAGACTCTTGACTGTATTCTGCTTGAGCACAGTCCTGCTTTTGTTTTTTTTAATTTGGCCCAGACACTAGCTGATTTGGATCTTAAGTTTATTTTGGCCCAGACACTAGCTGATCACCTTGAATCAGGGCATATTTTGCCCTGATTTGCCCTGATTTTGTAAGTTATAGGAATTTACAGAATGCCGTTCTAGTCACCATCAGCATTGGAAAGAAGGCTTGGGTTGTCGTTGAGTCTCCTCAGCTTATTTTTCCCTTTCCCATTTCTGTCAGGCATGGCTTGAACTGTCTCTGCTTATTTTCTCTTGTTCCTGACAGAAAGAGGCAATTTGGCTGGGGTCCAGCACATAATCCTGGTGCTGTCAGGGAAAGGGGGTGTTGGAAAGAGCACCATCTCCACTGAACTGGCTCTGGCTTTCAAGCACGCTGGGAAAAAGGTATGTGCCATTCCAAGACAGCGCGGTACAAAAATTAGAGCAGCCCCGCTGCCTCCATACACAAACTTTGGAGCTTCCAGATTTAGCCACACTGCCCGAGAAATCCAGCCTTTAGGATTCCCTACTTTGACCATTGTTTCTTTATTACAATGATGATCATAATTCCACTGCCAGTCAGTGTTTTGCTCTGCCTTTCCAGTGATTTGAGGGAAGCTTTTGGGAGTCAGAAAATGAGAAATAAGAGCTGCAGGTTGTCCATCCAGCCCTTTGTGGTAGGCCAGTGCTCTCCAAACTTGACAATTTTTAACACTTGTAGACTACAGCTCCTAGAATTCCCCAGGCAGCATGCCTGGCTGGGAATTCTGGGAGTTGAAGTCCACAGGTCTTAAAATTGCCAAGGTTGGACATCCCGATATAGGTTAGAGATTTCTGGCTGAAACCCGGAAATCTACAGCTTTGATAGCGCTGCACGTATTAGACCAACAATGTGATTTGATACCAGTTTGTTTCCGTTTGTTTCCGTGTATTCTGCTATGATTATCACAGCTGGTTGGATTGGGAAAAGGAAGTTTCCAACATCCAGTTTAGGAAGCTTTCTTTCCTGTTAGACTGAAGGCAGCTTAAGGAAGCGGATGGCATGAGTCATTTACCTCTGATAGAGTCATCTCCCTCTAAGGCAGTGATGGCGAACCTTTTAGAGACCGAGTGCCCAAACTGCAACCCAAAACCCACTTATGCATCATCAGGTGCCGGGTGGGTGTGGCCCATTGGGTGGATGGGCGTGGCCCATTGGGTGAGCGTGGCTGTGGTGGTAATGGCAGACTGGGTGGGACTAAAAAGTTCAATCAATCAATTCCAACTTTGCAAGATCTTTTTTTTCCCGCGAGGTTGAAATTGACTGATTGATTGAACCTTTTTTTTTTTTTGCAAACGGCGGCGGAGGCCTAAAGCGAAAAGGTTTTATAAAACCCAGCTGAAGGCCTAGGACTGGGGCGACGACGCACGTGCCCACAGAGAGGGCTCTGAGTGCCGCCTCTGGCACCCGTGCCATAGGTTCGCCACCACTGTTCTAAAGTAAGCCTGCCATCATTTAGAAAAATGAACTGGACACTCCAGATCCCCGTAAAGAAAAGTGCCTGCCCTGCCCATTGCAGTTGTTAGCTGCTCAGTTAAGTACAGCCTCAGAAAGTTAGATGATCCACGTCCAATGCAAGTCAAAGCACGGAGCAGGGGGATGTAGGGTTTCTTGCTGTTGGCTGTACTTGTTGGGATTGATGGCAGCTGGTCTAATATTGGAAGTTGTATAGGTTTGCCAGCTATTGTATAGGGGGGGGGGAAAGGTAAACATTGTGTCAGGAGATCTGTGAAATGCAAGAGGTATCCGTGATAAGATTATTTGCTCTACCTTTTGAGCTTTGCATAGGCAGTGTGTACCTTTTGACCCCACTGTTTCACAGCTCCCACTCTAGCCGTCTAATCACTCTAGCCTGATAATTTCATTGTTTGGTCTCCCGCCTTGCCTGCTCCTATGCACATTTCCCAAACGAAGACAACTCTAGATGTCAAGATTTCCTTTGCAGTTGGTTGGTCGATTTGGTTTCTGGAGTTTTAGAAGACCGTTCCTTATTTTCTATTCATTCCCTAGGAAAATAAAGGGAAGTTGAGATCGTGTAAACCGTAGTGTTCACAGGGAACTACAGTTTACATCAGGGGTGGGCAACCTTGGCTCTTTTATGACTCGTGGACTTCAACTCCCAGAATTCCTGAGCCAGCCATGCTGAGAGGAAAGGGAGAGTTTCCAAGCTGAGCCATGGTGGCTCAGGAATTCTGGGAGTTGAAGTCCACGAGTCATAAAAGAGCCAAGGTTGCCTACCCCTGGTTTACATGATCTCAACTTCCGTCGTATCTGTGGAATTGCAGAATTTTAATGTAAATAACATGGGCAATGTCTGGCAAGAGTGCCAACTTTTGGAGAGATCCAGCAGTTCCCTGTACTATTGTTAAACCTTGCAGACCACCAGCAGTGTCTGAACTATGGATTGGAGGACATTACTCCAGGCAAAAGCCTCGTGAGATCTTTCTTTCAAAAAAACCCGACTGCTTGTTTCTCTAGGTCGGGATCCTGGATGTGGACCTTTGTGGCCCCAGCATCCCTCGCATGCTGAATGTGCAGGACCGAGATGTCCACCAGTGTGACAGTGGCTGGGTGCCGGTCTTCGTTGACCAGGACAAAAGCATTGCTCTGATGTCTATAGGCTTCCTTCTGGAGAAGCCAGATGACGCCGTGGTGTGGAGAGGACCAAAGAAAAACGGTACGGAATGATGCTTCCGCTGCCCTCCCCCCCTTCAAAGCAAGTACCACTTTGGTGACGAAATATGGGAACGTGTCTCTCGTATTCCGGTCAGTGATCCTCATTTGCATATTGTGCCTTCACAGCTTTAATAAAGCAATTCGTCGCCGACGTTACCTGGGGAGAACTTGACTTCTTGATTGTGGACACGCCCCCTGGGACCTCCGACGAGCACATCTCCACAGTCGAATCCCTCCGGCCTTTTAAACCTCTTGGGGCAGTTTTGGTGACCACACCCCAGGTACAGGCACTACTGGCTTCAGACGTTCCGCCGAGTCACATCACCAGGATCCTGTAGGATCCAGAAAAAATGAGACCCTTTATCTGAGCATCCCCAAGTTTGCTCCCCAAATCTTGACATTCTGCATTTTGTACCTGTCTCACTAAGAACAAGAGATGATTCCCCCTTCAGTATTTTTCCAGTGCAACTGCTGGAGCAGCATCTGGGTTTCAAGGCAGGGGTCTGAAGTTCCTGAAATCAGCAGACGCATTGTTGGAGGGGTTAGCCTTTCGTGCTAAACTCTGAACAGAGTAATTAACCGTGGTTAGCCAGGTTTAATCAGCTGGCCCGAATCAAGTCCAAATAAAATAAACTTAAATGCAGGCTGAGAAGCTAGCAGTTACCTGGGAGATCTTGAGGAACATGATACCGAATGCTACATCCCTCACCTGTCCATGATACACAGGGATGGCTGGATCTAATCTTTCTGCCATTCCATGGGGCTACATGAAGGCCTGGCACAGCTCACTGTCTGGATAGCTCCCCCTTCCAAGATGATCTTTTAGTAGACACGTCCCAGTGTAGCTACAAAGGATGGCTGCCGAATGATAAGTTTCTAGCCAAAGCGGTTTGTGCTTTGAACCTTTTTTCCCCTTAACTGAGTTTCTTTCCTTCCTGTAGGAAGTGGCGGTGGGAGACGTAAGGCGAGAACTGACCTTCTGCAAGAAAACCGGCCTGCGGGTCCTCGGGATTGTGGAGAACATGAGCGGCTTTGTCTGTCCCCATTGCTCGGTGAGGATTGGGTGCCAAGCCTTGTTTGGATCGTGGACCTGATACTGAAGCTAGTGGCAGCTATAAGGGTTTCTAAACCTGGGGCCAGAAGGGAAGATAGAATTGCTTCCAATGGTGCTTGGGTAGAGTTAATTTCTCTCCCACACTTTAAACAGACTGAATTACATGTAGGGGAAGCTTCTTTTAATCTGGGGAAGCTTTTTGCCTAGAGATGTGAAGATCTGGAAAAAATGATCTGAAAAAAATCCAAAAATCTGAGCTTCCACCCAACAAGTCTTTGTGGTTTTCTTGGCAAGATTTTGGAAGCGGCTTGCCCTTGCCTCCTCCTTGCAAAGTCAAGAGAGAGAGAGAGAGAGTGACTGGCTCAATATCACCCAGCTGGTTCTGTGCTTAAGGGGGATTAGAACTCACCTCTCCTGGTTTCTAGCTTGATGCCTTAACCCAGTGGTGGCAAACCTATGGCACGGGTGCCAGAGGCGGCACTCAGAGCCCTCTCTGTGGGCACGCGCGCTGTCGCCCCAGTTCTAGGCCTTCAGCTGGGTTTTATAAAACCTTTTCGCTTTAGGCCTCTGCCGCCATGTGCAAAAAAAAAAAAAGGTTCAATCAGTCCATTTCAACTTCTCGCGGGGAAAAAAAGTTCTTGCAAAGTTGGAATTGATTGATTGATTGAACTTTTTAGTCCCACCCAGTCTGCTGTTACCACTGTAGCCATGCCCACCCAATAGGCCACACCCACCCAATGGGCCATGCCCACCCAGCACCCAACGATGCATAAGTGGGTTTTGGGTTGCAGTTTGGGCACTCGGACTCTAAAAGGTTCGCCATCACTGCCTTAACCACGCCAGACTCTCTCTCCCAAAAGCAGCACGAGCTGAAAAATTAAATCCTCACTATTAAAGACGTGCAGTTGTATGTTGATGGCCAGAACTCTGTAAATGATGGGTATCCTTGGCTTAAGCTGTACTAGAGCAGAGCAACTTCCCAGTTACAACTGCTGGGAAACTTTGAGGAAGCATCTGCTGGGTGCTTTCGTGGCATACAGGGATGGACCCAGCTGCCCGTTGCAGCAGCAGCTGTCTTTTTGCATTTAGGAAAAGGAGGCCATAACTGTATGGATATATATAAAATGACATTCTTCTTACAAATACAGCCTTTGTCGTCACCTGCCTTTATAACAAAAGTTTTGTATCCTTCCAGGAATGCACAAATCTTTTTTCCAAAGGAGGTGGGCAGGAACTGGCCAAACATGCAGACGTCCCATTCCTGGGTGAGTATTTTCTCAGTGAATATTAACCTGTAATTAGTTAGTAACTAGCCGACACAACTGTGCAAACTCCACTATTCAAGGGTGTCTCGGTGGAGAACAATCATTTTCAACATCATATTGTCCAATTGCCAAATTTCTCCTAAAATTACAGCTGGGAGAATAGAGATTTCAAGGGGCGATTTCTGTATTTGCATGTAACTTGCACGCTAATATAATAATATGGTGTGTTTGGTTTCACCTTAGCAAGTTGCATGGACGTAATCATTGTGGCTTATTACTTAGCGTACTTTGCAAACCCTGCCGGTTGTGACTTCTTCTAGAAACCATACTTAAAGCCAACCCTAGCTTAGCATAATATCTAAACCTGGTCAGTGATAAAACAGGAGAGGTAGACAGACAACCAGGGCATCAGAAATGAAAAAGTGACATATTTTTCCTTTGGAGAGTGGAAGGAAGAAAAGCATTGTTCATTTCTCCTCATGCTGGCTTTTTTGGCATTCTCCTTTCAACAGGCTGTGTACCTCTGGATCCACAACTTACACAAAGTTTGGAAGAAGGCAGAGACTTTCTTCAGGAATTTCCCAAGAGTTTAGCCTTCTCGGCATTAACAGATATTGCCCAGCGTCTTTTGGCTGAGGCCTCCACCTGTAGCTCCTGAGCAACGAAGAGTGGAGTTCCTAATGGCTAACGTCTCCTTGTTGCTCAAGCAGAAGTGAAAGAATCTGATCAGGAAATGGGAGAACGTCTCTGGAGAGCAACAAACTTGCAGAAGGAGACTTCAGCGGAGCAAATCACGATCCCTCAAATGGATATTGGTGCATTCTTCCCCTGGCAGACGAAGTGACCCACTGTGTGCTTGGGAGTGATCTATCCTGTAGTTAATTTTGTCAGGCCTTAAATTATTTCAATTTCACCCATGAAGAACCTGTTTTACACCTGAGAAAATAGCCTTATTCAGATACATGTTTCTGAGAGAGAGACAGACAGACAGAGATGGAAAAAAAAACTGTGGGTGCTTACATTCTGGATCTCATCCTCTATCACCGTGCATTGAAGCCTTTTACATCAGTGCATGTCAATCAGTGAAACTCAAAGTCAGCATTCTCTATTGCTGTGCCGAATTGATCATGACTCAGGATATATATATATTTTTAGTAACTGAATTATCTATTAAATTGTTTCCAGTTGCAATCAAGGCTTGTGCATGTGTATTTTACTTTATTTTTCATATGCAAGTAACCTGTATTGATGCTGTCTAAGATTATATATATATATATACATACACATATACAGTAGTAAGTTCAGATTGTGTAACAGGAGGGCTTCCCTGAGGTGATAATTTAGAAAACCACAACAGCCTGATTTCCTTGTACAGGAATGATCAAGAAATGCAGTTTGCAGATTCCTTAAAAGGTTTACTTACCCTTCGTCTCTATTTTAAGCATCTCGCTTCCACATTCTGCAGATTTATGTTGTGCTGTTGTTTGTCTCTTACAAAACAGAGATAAAAGTATGACACACATCCAGGAAGACATACTGCTGTAACATATCTCATGACATACAACCTTTAATTTTCACAGAAGAGTCCTGAAATGTTTTCATTTTCTAGTTTCTATGATAGCAAAAGGGGGAAATCCCTATTTTTTTCCTTTTAATTTTCATCCGGATGAAGGCAATTGCTAGAAAGAACTGAGGTATAGGCTCCAAGAAGACAAGGAAGAATGACCCATGAGTGTGAGGACACAAGAGAAACGCTGGTAAATTAAGGTTAGGATATTTCAGGGAAGACAAGAACTGGAAGGGAGACTTGGGATTCAGAACTTAACTGAGTACACGATATTCTATTTTTCCCAACCTCTACACCAGTGGTGGCGAACCTATGGCACGGGTGCCAGAGATGTGGGCATGCGCGCCATCGCCCCAGTCCTAGGTCTTCAGCTGGGTTTTATAAAACCTTTTCGCTTTAGGCCTCCGCCGCCGTGTGCAAAAAAAAAAAAAAAAGTTCAATCAATCAGTCAATTTCAACGTCTCGTGGGGAAAAAAAGATCTTGCAAAGTTGGAATTGACTGATTGAACTTTTTAGTCCCACCCAGTCTGCTGTTACCACTGCAGCCACGCCCACCCAATGGGCCACACCCACCCGGCACCCGACGATGCATAAGTGGGTTTTGGGTTGCAGTTTGGGCACTCGGTCTCTAAAAGGTTTGCCATCATTGCTCTACACGTTTCTAACTGTAATTTCTATCCACAGTCTTTATGACTAGGCACGTAGGTATTGCTACAGTCAAGTACAGCCACAGCACTTTGGAAAGATTATTTCCTTGTAAATCATGTGAACGTGACAGAGCCCAGTACTTGATGGCAGCATTCACATAATAAACTTAATCAGGTTAATTAACAAACACAGCAATGGCTGCATTTGCTCAATATACTAAGTTTGGTTCAGGGTGTTTCGGTTTTCTTTCATCTTTGTTTCTCCTCTGCACGGACAACACCTCAGAGAGGTTGTTGGTTTGCCTAGTTGAGACTTGACAGGAGACCAGTCCTGAATTTAAAGGGTTCTCAGCTACGCGAGACCCCAGTAAACACCAGCAGTCTCCAGATATAACATTTCCCCTCAATTCTGCTCACCAGGATATAGCTTCGGTGCAATATTCCACAATGCTCCAAGGCATTTTCAAACTTTTTGGGGCTGCAGAACCTGTGAGCAAAATTCTCAGGGCCCATTCTCAAGAGACGAAGCTCTAGTGATAGAAAATTGGCGATAAAGTTGTGTTGCTTGTAATTTACTTCGGCAAATGCATATATCAAAATTAGTTGAATTTCTCCCCCCCCCCCCCCCGTTATGGAGCCTATCAAGTTATTGCAGAACCTGGTTTGGAAAAAAAAAATTGTTTCCAAGTGATAAGTTGGCATTATGAGAAAACAGGGCAGCACTCATATTCCCCACCCATCTCCAGAGGCAGTAGAAAATCCCAAAAAATACTTTATAAAGGGGGGAGGAGGAAAAGGGAATATTAACCAACTTACTGGAATATTTGAGTCCTAAAGGCTTAAATATATCTAAGGAAGTTGCAAATGATACCACTCTGTGATTCAGAACATTATTTGATATTAATTATTTTTCTTAATTAATTTTCCTAAATGTTAAGGCCATTCTCCGTTAAATCAAACTTGAGTGGGTGATTGAATGAAGTCTGTGCAGATTTTGTGGAAGCAGTATGCAAAGTTTGTCACCTGAATTGTTTAACTTCCCAGTCTGATCTACAACTCTAGAAATGCCTGCTGGACTTTTAAAACATCTGGTCTGATAGTGTTTTTGAGACCAGCCAAGGACACTTGCAATAGACCTTTGTGATGACTTGAATATACTTGAATATATACATTCACGTTGTGCCTGATTCCTGATGGCTTCGTAAGTCCAAACCCATAAAAGATTGAGTTGGTACTGTTCCCTAGAAAGGAGAACATTTCTTGGAAAGAAAGCAAGAAGGTGACAAAACACTTAACAATCCGCAAAATGATCTTCTTGAATGTCTCGTAGATCAAGTCCTACCACTTCCGCAGGGCTAAGGCAAGTGATGTTGTTGTAGGTATATTCAGGTGCTTCTTCTGTGATAGATTGTGTGTACCGCAGGACCACACTGGGTTGCTGCAGAGCGAAGTCTCGGAGACCCTTGAGCGAGCAATTGCACTCCCATTTGTTCCCTTCTAGCCACAGCTGAACCAGTGTAGGTGACGGGCCGAGCCAATCCACCGAGAAGGTCTTCAGAGAGTTGTTCCTGATGTTCAGATAAGTCAGTTTTGAGAAAGTGGCCAAGGTGCCGCCGTCCAAGGTCTCCAGGAAGTTGTTGGAGAGATCAAGCCAGGAGAGACGCGACAACGGGACGAAGGCCTCAGGAGAGAGATCTACCAGCTGGTTGAAGGACAGGAGGAGATATTCGAGGTTCCTTAGGCCAGCGAACTGATTCGGGGAGAGACTTCTCAGCCGGTTGTGCTTGAGATCCAGGTCAAGCAGCTCGTGTAAATCATTCAAGCTGTTATCTTCAACGACGGAGATGGCGTTGAATCGCAAAAAGAGCCTTCGGAGACTGGAGAGATCAGAAAACATTTGCGGTCTGATCCTGGTGAGGCAGCAGCTTTCCAGATGGAGGCTGTGGAGATGGCTGAGACCCCTGAAAGTGAAATCAGGAAAAGTTGTAAGGCAATTCCCCGATAGGTTCATCACGGCCACGTGGGAGAGTCCGAGAAACGCCCCAGGCCTGATCTCCTGAATCTGGTTGTCGTTTAGAGTAAGGACCTCCAGTTGAGCCAATTTATCAAAGCTCTTTTCCTGCAAGGTGCGAATCTTGTTGTTCCCTAGCTGCAATTCTTCCAGGAACTGCAGGTCTTTGAAAGTCCGGGGACTCAAGCTAGTGATGGAATTGCTGGAGAGACGCAAGACGTGAAGGCTCGAAAGTCCCAGGAATGTGTCTTCAAAAAGGGTAGCCAGACGGTTGTGGGAGAGATCTAACCATCTCAAAGATTTCAGGCCCCAAAAGGCCCTCGGAGCGATGGCGTTGATTTGGTTCTGGTTCAGGTAAAGTTTCAGCAGCTTTTGAAGCTTTGTGAAGATGTTACCTTTGATGCCCTTGAGGGAATTCCAACTCAGATCCAGTTCCCGCAACTCGCTGAGACTGTAGAACAATTGGTGTTGGAGGTAGTGCAGCTTGTTTCCAGCCAGGACCATCTCCCTTAAATTGGGTAGGTCGTGGAACACTTTGTCTGGCAGGACCACCAAGGAATTCCACCCTAGGTTTAAATACCAGAGGTTGGAAAGTCCAGCAAACACACCTTCTTCAATCTTGCTGAACTGGTTGTTGTTGAGACGTAAGGAAGCCAGATTCTGAAGGTGGAGGAAGATATTGGGTGCCAGTGACTTCAGCCGATTGCGTTCCAGGAGCAAAGAGTACAGTCCTTCCAAACCATGGAAGGCATGTTGTTCAATCCCTGATAACTGACTGCCCTGAAAGTTAAGAAACTCCAGGTTGGAGAGGTTCCTAAAAGCAAGAGCTGGCAAGGTTGTGAAATTGTTCCCATCCAGCCACAACATCCTTGTACTTCGGGGCACGTCTTCGGGCAAGGTGGTAAGGTTCCGTGCACTGCAGTAGACACTCAGATCATCGTTGCAGTCGTCAAAGCTACAAGCGCATAGGCTGGGGCATTTCTGACCTTCAGGACTTGTGCACTCTTTCAGCATTCTTGCTTCAGGATGCAGAAGCGTTGTCACCAACGCCCAAATAAGGGTCCACGTGGAGGCTGCTCCTGCTGGGTGGATAATTAAAAGAGAGAAAAAAATAAGAAAGCTATCAAACTAGGGACAAACAAGCAAGCAGAGGCAGAACAGTGTGAAGAATTTTTAGCACATCTCAAGAACAGGGTTGTTGTTGGGAGGCAAATATCAGATCAATATCGTGAGGGCCACATCTCAAAAAGAGCCCATGGCTTCTTGGGAGGAATCCCGAGCCTTGGCCTTCCCTACCACTGTGCCTGCCATCTCCAACTTCACAAGCAATACTCAGGAAAAAGAGAAGAAAGAACAACCTCTTTGGTCTGTCCTCTCTTGTGGTGAATAGGGGAGCCAAGGAGAAGATAATGGAAACGAGGAAGCACACAAAAATCATAGCAGCTCAGCTTTTCCTTAAGAGTGTTCAATCAGTAGGGCTCAATACTCACTCTGTCCTAGTGAATCTAGAACATGGGTAGGCAACCTTGGCTCTTTTATGACCCGTAGACTTCAACTCCCAGAATTCCTGAGCCAGCCATGCTGAGGGGAAAGGGAGAGGTTTCCAAGCTGAGCCATGCTGGCTCAGGAATTCTGGGAGTTGAAGTCCACGAGTCATAAAAGAGCCAAGGTTGCCTACCCCTGATCTAAAAGAATGGTATGTACGATCCATCTTCCCTTCAGATCTCAGAGCAGAGATATAGGTAGATGTTCCATTATGTGATAGCCTCATGAAGAAGGTCTTACATGATCTTCATACCCTCATCCTCTTTACACATAGGATACACACAGTGCATATCCTTTGTTCAATTCTCAGTCGAGCACTTGAGCCCCATGGAATTACACCAGACCCACGCCTAATTTCATCCCAAAGGGGATGAAGTTAACGGCTTGATGTCTCCTGGTGCTCAGTGTAACAGGAAACAACACAGGAGACTCACAACAGCAACATTTTTTTTTTTTTGGAATACTATTGTTTACAGGGAAGCTGCCCTCCTAAAAGGGAGCAGTGAGATTTCGCACATGCACACGATTATTTAAAATGTACAATCAGTAAGAAATATTGAGGGTCACCACCCATTCCTCCAAAGTGATCTAGTGAAAGAATCCTAAATAAAATGTCACTTGGCATTTCCTGCTACCGCTACTTTTTTTTTTTAAATAAATGTGTTACATAAAAAAAAAATCTGTTAAACGACAGAAGCTTGGAAACTGAAAATAATTGCTGAACTTTTTTTTTTAAACGGGACGCAATTTGAGAAAGGATGAGGTAGAAGGAAATTCTAAATTTTGAACGAAAAGGCAGCGTAACGGAGAGAAAGAATGCCGGCAACCTCTGTACGAGGCATCATTATGAAAGCACTGGGATTAAATCCCTCCTCCTCTCGCTCATCCGCACACGCAAGGGTGTTCAGGTGAGGAGTATGTTACTACACCCTTGTGATTTATCTGAAAATTATCAGTGCGACAGGGCGAAGAGAGACTTTTAACCCGAATGCATAAGGATAGCTTAAGGATAGTTTAAGGTCAAGGTAGATTTGTGCACAGAAGATTGCAGTGATTTGATGGTCCTCCTATACCACTGAACGCACTTAGAAAACACCACAGCATATATATATATTTATGGAGAACCAGTTTTGTGTAGTGGTTAAGGCACTTAAGGTGGGAGACCATGAGTCCTAGTCCTTCCTTAGGCACAATGTCAGCTGGGTAAACTTGGGCTAGACCAGCGTGCCTGGCTGAGGAATTCTGGGAGTTGAAGTCCACAAGACATAAAAGGGCCAAGTTTGAAGACCCCCTGAGCTAGACCCTCTTTCTATGCCCTGGGAACAAAGAGGCGAGGGCAAACCACTGCTGAAAAAAAAAATGCCCAAAAAATTGGAAGGACTCATCAAGGGTGAAATAATGGATGCAATCTAATGCATTTAAAACCGAGTTAAAATCCACAAATAAATGGTTTTTCAGGCAGTACTTAATAGAAGTTACATTTTTATCAGCCAGTAAAGAAGTTGGTTCAGTTTTATTTATTTATTTGACTTAGATGTTGCCTGAATCCAATTCAACTCCTGGTGGTTTAAACGATAAAAAGAAAATAACAAATATACAGCAATTAAAAAAAGATTCAACATAGATAGCACCATTCAAATCTGAAATGACCACCATTTGGGGTTTGCAGAAACTGAAATCTGAAACCAAGGCTTGTATAGATTCCAGTATCCATAAACCCAGAATATAAACTGCTGTGGACATGAACATTATGAACATGAACATCAACAGTAATTCATTCTCAAGCTATGGAAGTGCATATTAGGTGGCAAAATGCATACTTAACATGCTTATGATATAATGGCAATTGGCAGAAACATTCAGAAGGCTACAAATACTGAAATTGTGTGAAAGAGAATGGGGGAAATGGATTAAAAATTACCTACCCTCGCCTTCCATTCAAAAAAGCCTCTACTAGACCAAAAAGAAATAAGGAATGGATGCAATCTAGGGCATTTCAAGTTTTTAAAGTGGAGTTTTTCAGACTTAACAAAGTAGCACATATTTAATTCAGGCACCCTGCAACACATCCTTCTAACTTGGCCAACTCTAGGAAATGTACATTTTGAGAAATAATAATCATATCATAGCTTCAGGTTTACAGGGTTTCCCCCACCCCCTTATATGAATAAGGAACAGACGTGCTATGGAGCCCATGGCAATTATTTTCCATACATCATTACAAGAGCAAGCAAGGTTAGGCAAAACCAGTGGCCAAGTTTTTT
>NW_015387882.1:131897-150301 GCF_001527695.2 Protobothrops mucrosquamatus | reverse complement strand
ACATCCTTCTAACTTGGCCAACTCTAGGAAATGTACATTTTGAGAAATAATAATCATATCATAGCTTCAGGTTTACAGGGTTTCCCCCACCCCCTTATATGAATAAGGAACAGACGTGCTATGGAGCCCATGGCAATTATTTTCCATACATCATTACAAGAGCAAGCAAGGTTAGGCAAAACCAGTGGCCAAGTTTTTTAAAGTGCCCCATAGTACCCCAAGAATTAAGGAAATCATTCTGGCGGCTGTGAAGGTTTCATATGAAAATGATTTTAGCATCCCTTTAGACAAGATAACATCTATACATTCTGAGAATATAACTAATATTTTAATACCATGCAGATCAATATGGCATGAGGACATAAGAAGCACATGGTTTGGTGTGAGTTGTGTTGCTTGCCTTCCCGTTTTTCTTTTGGTCCCTTCCTTTTTCCCTCGTGAAATTGAGCCAAACCGAACAGCTTCACCTGCCTGCATCATATTTCTGCTCAGTTCTGCTCTAATATATGTTTAATGAAGAGAAGGACGAGGGGAGACAGGATAGCAGCGTTCCAATATCTCAGGGGCTGCCCCAAAGAAGAGGGAGTCAAGCTATTCTCCAAAGCACCCGAAGGCAGGACAAGAAGCAATGGATGGAAACTCATCAAGGAGAGAAGCAACCTAGAACTAAGGAGAAACTTCCTGACAGTTAGAACAATTAACCAGTGGAACAACCTGCCTCCAGAAGTGGTGAATGCTCCAACACTGGAAGTCTTTAAGAAGAGACTGGACAGCCATTTGTCCGAAATGGTACTATAGGGTTTCCTGCCTGAGCAGGGGGTTGGACTAGATGACCTCCAAGGTCCCTTCCCTATTATTATTATTATTATTATTATTATTATTATTATTATTATTATTATTATTATTATTATTATTATTATTATTATTATTATTATATTCCTCTTCAATTTCTTCTTTCCCGACCTGATGCTCCTGCCCATTTGCTACAAAACTTTTCAGCAGTTTGCAGTCTTTTAAAACAACCGCAGGGCAAAAGGGACACCTTGACAAGATTTCCCAGGGTCTGCATTTTTTTCCTACAACAGCTGATCTTTGTAACTGGCAACACACCGCGGGTTAACGCTAGGACCCTTTGCAAACGAATCCCACTCCAAAAAGAGCTGCACAGATTCTGTGCTGCAGCCCCAAACCGTGGAATGCTTTACCTTAGACCCCCGTAGGGAGGGAAAAAAAGGAAAACTGTAGGAACAAACAGGCAAATCCTGCAAAATCTTTCCCTTTTTCTGCTGCAGAGTTTGGTGGGACTGGCCAGGCCGAAGTAAAACCAAAACACTGGATCGCTTTTTTTAGTGGGGGTGCAAAAAAAACGTTCCTACCTTCGCTCATTCTGGTGCTCTCTGTCCGAAGTGTGAAAAGTCAACGGTCTTGCAAGCAACCTCAGGTAATGCTCTCCTCTGTGTTTCCACCCCTGATACAAATAGAGTTCAGTTCAGCCTCTACCACTCTGTGCCTTGTCCAGCTGTCTGCTTTTAACCCATCATTTACTGGCACGGAGCACTGAATCCCTTCCACCGAGAGGAACCTGGGCAGTGCTCACCTCCTGGGAAGGGACGATGGTTGAAGAATCAGTCTCTCTGGAGTTGATTTGGCAAGGGGGTCTTCCCAAGCCATCTGGTTGGCCACTGTAAAAATATTAAATGTAGACCTTTGAATTAATCCAGCTTCATCATAGTTCTGGCCTGCTGGAGCGGAGGAGTGGAATCTCCAGGTTGATCTTTAGAATACGAGGTCAAAGGGGATGGAGAGCGGGGTGCTGGAGGAGAGGAAGTGTAGAAAGAGGTTAGAGATGGCTTCTGGGTTTCTCAGAGGCATGCGAATGGGGCACTAAGTGGGGGTCGAATGCTGGCATGCCTGTTGGCCTCACGCAGCTGGGTTCTTATGACTGTGAGTCGTGGGTGGTGAATCCCACACAGATGTAGCTGTCTCCAAGAATCAACCCTAGGGCAACTGTCTTGCATTAATTCTCCTGGGGATGAAGGTGTGAACAGATGGAAGATGTGGGTCCTCCTTAAAAGTTTCTTGCGAGGGGAAGGGCCGTAACTCTGCCCTTTGGTTTAACCCCCACCTTTCCAGATAGGTTTGCAAAAGACATGAAAGCACAGGGATCTGCCTGTTGGGTCAATGTGGCAACTTTAAGAAGCCGGATTTGAATGCATCAATAACACAATAAACTGGTGAACAGAGGATGGTGCTTCGTTACTTTTGTTAAAATAAAATAGAATTTAAAAAAAAACAAAAACCTTTTTACTTTTGGAGGAGCTCTTGACAGCCTTTGCTGCCTCTCCACCATCTTGGCTCCTACTGCTTAATTATATCCTACCTACCTGCTAGCTGGAGTGACTATGACCTGGATGGGAAGGCTTAAAGCGGGCTGCAGTTCCCATCACCCCTTGCTACTGGATATGCTGGTTAGGACTTCAACCGGGTCTTCTGGTGAAATGAATCACTCCATGTAAACCAGGTCCACATCCCAGCTTAAACCTTTGGGGAAGGAACAGACCGAATTGCCAATTCTTACAAGACTAACACAGTCCTTAATTGAACTTTTTGCAGCCCTTGTGTAACACAAAGATTCCCACATTCTTTTCCCTACTAATAGGGCAGAGATTGTGGGTTTCCGTTTCTAGTGCTAGCTAGAAATCAAACATCAACCCCTCAGCCTTTAAAATGAAAGGCAAACCCACTTGGCCTCCTTCTTATAGTACAGATCCCTGATTCCATCTTGCTCCTTAAGGTTACAGTGGTCCCATTAGGATGAAGATGATAAAGTGGATATTTCTTCCTATATTTGCTTTGACAAAAGTTTTCAAACATTGGGTGTCCTGCTCAGCTGCATACACAATCGACAACTATCAAGGTGTTGTTCAAATTCTAGGTGCCCATCCACCTGCTAAAACAAACCACAGGGCAGGTTCCTGCAGTTTGTCTGACCATGGAAGAGTCAAGCAGAATGATCTACTTGCCCGAGGACCCCAGAACTTAACCCACAATTCTTATGTGGCTTACTGTGATACGCAGACGTGGGCCGTGATCTAACTTGATACAAGGCAGCTTCTTTGAGAAGGGAAAATCTAGCAAGAAACTATTATTCCAGATATTAGTACTGATCAAAAGGAATGTTCGAGAACTTGAAGCTCCGTGGAGATGCCTCCTCTATCTCTGGCTTGGCTCCCCTTGGCTATGCTTAACATCACAGAGGCAGGAATGCAGCCTGGGGGTGTCCGAGTGTTCAAAGTATGTATGGCTGCTTAAGAAAGGAACACTGGTCTGGTTGAAAGGGTGCAGGATCCCACCTCGTTAATGAAATACCACCAATTCCTGTATTTGCTTTGACAAAAGTTTTCAAACATTGAAGAGCTCTTTAGAGAAGGTGGCATGCACGGATCTGCAAGAGCACGACGTTTTAGGAGAGAGAAAAGGAGAACGGAGGTACATCTTTAATTCTACATGCCTTCCAGTTTGTCCTTGCTGTCATTCCCCATTTCTTCTCTATTTAATTTACATTCCCCCACCCCTCCTTCTCTTGTCTATTTTAACATTCTATTCTTGGAAATTATAGACCAAAAGGGCAAAATGAGAGAGACACACACATACAATCTCATAGGCGCTAAGTACATATTGACACAGTGCTCAGAAACAAAGAGAGAGAGAGAGAGAGAGACAGACAGACAGACAGACGAGAGTCAGAGAGAGGAGAAAAAAAACTCTGAGTCAGCAGGGACCTTGGAGCCAAGAAAGATAAAACCTGAAATTTCATTAGGCACTTCATTTCTATAGACAAGTTATAGGATTATCTGGGGTTATTATTTTTTTTAAAAAAAATGATGTGCAAGACAGCACCTTTTATAATTAATAAACAGCCTTCTCCGTGCACTCAATTTATTCATTTATTTTATTTTTAAAAAATTTATATGCTACCCATCTCACTCTGAAAAACAACTCTGGGCAATGCAAGCCAAGTTGCATTCAACCTTTTTTGCAGAAACTGTCAAGATGGTTATATTTTCCTGGCATGGGATGCAGCATCGAACTTTCAAAACTACTGGTTTGCAATGATAATTCCCGAAGTTTCACAAAGCCTTGAAAAAGGCAGGTTCTTGAGATCACCTCCTCCAGGTAAAAAAATCTACCCGCCTCCTATGTTGTAGGCATAGAGAATGCAGGCGTGCTGTGAGTTCCCATCCTTATCCACACCCATCTTGGACACACCTGGGTGTAAAACAGGTAAGGGACTGGAATCCAGCTTTTTTATGGAAAGCTAGGGGTCTGTTCTCCCAGAATAGCTTAGCTTGCGGAGACCACCACAAAGGGCCCCATCCGTGATAATATCCAGGAAAGCAATTCAAACATTACTGAGGATGGAAGCATTTCCTGATTTAGAGTGATCTTTTCCCCAATACATGCTGAATTAGGAATGTTAGGTTATTAGGTTATTTACTGGTGTATTGATTTAGTTAGGATTGTATTTTTTTGTTGTTGGTCTTCGATTATGCAAGCGGATCAGAGCAGTATGAATGAGGTAGCATATAAGATCCAATAATGAGATAGAGGAACCATTATTTGTGCTTTAAATTTAAGCTCTGTGTCGTGGACATCGGTGGGGTGGATTTATGGGAGAGCCAGTAACGTCAAGCATTGTGATGTCATCCCACAAAGACAAGGATTGCGGACTGAATGCATTTGCATCGTGATTTTTGTGATGCCCTTGGGGTGTCTGGCATGGATGATGTTCCTAGCTGGTCAGTTTGAGTTTCCTTCTGTGACTTTTCTGATTGGTGTCAGATTTTATTGCCTTGTATTTGAGGGCATTGTTTTTGCACGTCCTACACAGCGGGCTGCCTTTGGAGTGATATAAGCAGGTAATAAATGTAATTAGGAGCAATTAGACAACCCAAGACAATCTGAAAGGAAATGGAAGAATTGTGCAATCACTACCACTTGAATCTGTAGTAGAAGGAGGTGACCAGGAGATGAGAATAGGAAAAGGACTTATTAAAGCAGCCAGATGTGTTAGGCATCAGTTCCAATAACCTTTAGACGGCATGAGCAATGGCTAGGCTTATGGAGAATTGAAATCCAAGTTGGATTAAAGTTCCTTAATAGCTGACCCTCAAGTTCAACAGTTATTCCTGTTATTAAAAAAAAAAAGTAAGGTAGTCCTTAATGACCCCAATTGGGACCTGCAACTTTACTAGTAGGTTGGAAATCACATGACCATAACTGTGCTTTCCAGCTAGAAAGAGACAAGACTATTTAATTTCCCATCTTCCGTTTCTGTTTGTCTCCTAGCCACTTCCTTACCCTTTGGAATGCATGAGTGCCTGCTTACTATTTTGTATACATCAAAAGCAATGTGATGCGTTGGCAGCCGGAGGCTGGGAGCTGGAATGGAATGCTATGCAAACAGCTTGCTCTCTTGAAATCCCTTTCTCTCCAATCTCTCTGCTCTGCAGGAGAGGGGGAGAGAAAAGGCAAGTAATTTCTATAGGCAAATCTCTCCTTTGACTGACCCTTCTCCCACACACATACCCAGAGAGCAGAGAGATTGGAGAGAAAGAGATTTCAAGAGAGTATCATAAGCTGTGTAGCATGCTATTCTTTTCAGCACCATTGAAACTTATCTCTGAACATGTGGTCAGTAAGTGAGGAATACTTGTATGCTGTTTACAATGGCTAGGAAACAATCTGGAAATATCTTCAGAAAGCTATGCGGGCAAAGGTGATTTCTGCATAGATTCTTAATTCATCCATCTTATAGGAAGCAAGTACACACGATTTCACATTCCGTGTGTGTGTGTGTGTGTGTGTGTGTTTGTCTGTAAAATAACTGATTTTTTCTTTTTTTAAAAAATAGAGATATAGAGACAACTTTTACCATGAAATCTCTCTCTAAGAATCTAATGTGGAGCAATCACAATAGTTTTGTAGAAGCTCTGTTATTTTTCTGCAATTTGTAAATGAACCCAGGTGTTATATAAATGTTTGAACCTCAACTGTCTTGTCCTCCCAAGGATGGTTCACTGATGCTGAAACTCTTCACCGTTCAGAAGGAAGTAGGCAGTCAAAATCAAATCAACTTGAGTTAACCCAAAGATGATATATGGAACTGTCCTAAATAATGTTTCATAGCAATACGTAAGTTGATTTCTACTGTCATGTTCTCAAAATGCGCCACCCTAGTTTTTCAATTGCAGTCACTTCCAATTCATTCAAATGTCCTGCTCCAGGGAATATCTTTTCAAATATTAAACTGAGGTATGGAACAAATACAGTTTTGGTCCCTGGCATTCCTAGGAATGGCTCAAAAAGATTTCTGCCTTAAACTCTGGAGAACCTCTGCTAGCCAATATCAATAATACAGAACTTGATGTACCAACCAGGTGAGTCAAACTAGAAACAGCTTCCTAATTTGCTAACCGGCCGGATTTCAAACCCAAGAGGAACAATATAATTAAGCACAATGAATTCCATTCCTGATTATAATGTCTTGAATCTTCTATATGATTAGAAGGAAGGCTACCAAAAATGACTAGTGGAAGGGGAAAACATCCTACACTTGTTGGTAAGTTGTTATTAATTTTCATTTTAATAGACCATTAGCATAAATTATCCCTGTTTCCACAGGATCTGCAAAAGAAGAAAAACAAAACAGTGGCACATAAGTAGCAATAGAATAAAATATTCTATATCGTAAGGACTGTAACAGCAGGAGTATTAGCTACAATAATATTAATAGGAGGATTGAAACTCTGCATTACTTACAAATGGAGGCATCAATGGGAAGAGACCTTCAAGAACGTCAAATGGGCAATTTAACCACCACCTGGAATTTTGTCCTTAAACTAGTTTTCAAGGGCCACACTGAACCATGAATGGCAGTTTTCTCTAAAAGTGACACAGAGTTAGCAAGTCCTGGCCAGTGGATTACAAAATCCATCTTCAGACTTCAAGTGTAGGATTTCAGGTCCTCCACAACAATGTTAGGTCAGGCGATTGACATTTTAAAGAGCAGGTCGTTGAAATTCGCCACAGCTGTCAGGTTAAGCTCATAAAGTAGGCTTAAGGGGCACCACCCTTAAGCCTGATGCTAGCCAAAATACTGGGGAATAAATAGGTAGGGAGAGGCGGTTTGGGGGGGTTGGTTAAGGCACCAGGTTGAAAAGAAGGAGACTAAGAGTCTCCTTCTGGAGTCACCTGCCTCCAGAAGCGGTGAATGCTCCAACACTGGAAGTTTTTAAGAAGAGACTGGACAGCCATTTGTCTGGAATGGTATAGGGTTTCCTGCCTGAGCAGTGGATTGGACTAGATGACCTCCAAGGTCCCTTCCAACTTTATTACTATTATTATTACTATTACATATAGAAGAAAAGTGGGGGGGGGGAGATCTGCAATCCTAAAGTTGTTGCTGAATTACAACTGCCAGCAGGAATGGCTCATTCCCCTCTTTGATGAGGCCATCTTTATTCTCTTTTAATTGCTTGGCTGTTAGGTTTTGCTTAGGTGGCTTAGTTATTTTTTAAATAATCCTTATTACCACAGATATTTTTTTTTTTTGCCATCCTCTATGTAATCTGCTTTGAATCTTTGGATTGTGATGGGGTTGCAAACATACTGTAGCAAAATAAAATAAAATAAAATAATAAAATAAAGGGAGGAATTCTGAGAATTATAATTCAGCAACGTTTTGAGAGTTGTGTGTTTGCCTCCCCCCTCCCCTTCTCTCTCCTCTTCGAAATCCTTTTGGTTTTCCAGGGAACGGAAAGCCAATCATTTTCAACTCGACAGTTTTGGAATGCAAAGTTGCGATGTCTGTCAAACATCCATCTATTTATTCTAGAACAATCACCCATCCAGCTGGTACAGTGCCAACCCTATCCTTTGCCAGAGCAGTTTTATTTGCCTATTGAGCAGCCAAAACCTATGCAGAGGCCTTCGGAATGCTTGGTGTCGATGGGACCTATTCTTCACCGTCACTGATGTGTTATGCTTGTGCATGATGCTCCTTTCCATGAGCACGCATGGGTTTGCGTGGGATGCCCACAAAGTCTCTTGTCTGTAAAGTGGTCTCGAGTTTTGTTCAGCACCAGCACTAGACTGAATTCTTTCCTGCTGTAATGGCATAAAATACTGCTTTTCCTCCAATGCATGGGACTGTCTCCCCCAATTTTACCTCTGCAACAGTAACAGTAGGTTGGGCCTACACAATTGATAGGCCTACATAATTGTGTAGGCTGGGCCTACACCCTACACAACTATAGGGACCGGTCCCAAGTCATATAATAATAATAATGATGATGATGATGATGATGATGATGATGATGATGATGATGATGATGATGATGATGGAAGAGACCTTGGAGGTCATCGAGTCCAACCCCCTGCTCAGGCAGGAAACCCTATACCATTTCAGACAAATGGCCGTCCAGTCTCTTCTTAAAGACTTCCAGTGTTGGAGCATTCACCGCTTCTGGAGGCAGGTTGTTCCACTGGTTAATTGTTCTAACTGTCAGGAAGTTTCTCCTTAGTTCTAGGTTGCTTCTCTCCTTGGTCAGTTTCCATCCGTTGCTTCTTGTCCGGCCTGTTCAGGCACCTTGGAGAATAGCTTGACTCCCTCTTCTTTGGGGCAGCCCCTGAGATATTGGAACACTGCTATCCTGTCCCCCCTCGTCCTTCTCTTCATTAAACTGGACATTCCCAATTCCCAAATGACATTCAGGGATAGAGAGTACTTCTTTCCTTCGCTTTTGTCTTACTGGAAAGTTGGGGTCACACACCACTCATTTCATTAGATCAAAGGAGGGTGACTGTAGAAGGTGAATCTCAAACCACAATAGTGGGGCAAGAGATGGTTAGTTGTCATCTTAAACAGCCGTGAGATTCTTCTCCACTTAGCTGTGCCATGCAAACTCTTTGATGCAAGTCATCATAGTAGGGGCAATTTCATGACTGTCCCCACTCAGTCATTGGAGGAAAGAAAAGGATGGTCATAAAGATCCGAAAAAGGCAAGTCTCTCCATTATTGAACTCACGCTCAAAATATATCCTAATAGATCACAAAAAACACCTTCCAAACATTACTTAATCACGCCTCCTATTGCCTACTGAGCCAATGAGGATGCAACGATGCTTGCCGTTACTCGCCTGAGATACAAGGGTTCATAAGAGACCAGACAAGACTCAAAGAAGTGAATTATCTATTTTCCAGAACTGAGGTCCCTGGAGTTGTTAAGTGTCATTGCCAGAACCACTAACAAGGTTCTACAACTAGGTTAGTAGCTGACTTCTGTGTTTCGTTCAAACGGTAGTTTAAGACAAACCAAAGGTTACAAAACTATGACTACGTTCGTGTAGTAGGGCATTAAGCAAGCAGCATTTCTATTTGGCTCCTCCTTGGTGCCAGTCCCGTTGGCAAGACTGGATGAATAGACTGGCGGAAACGCCTCCTGTTTGCTGATCATGACCCCTGACACTAGATTACTCCTCCCTTTAAGCCTCAGAAACTATAGTTTGCTATTAGCTTCTCGTTCCTGTTTGAAAAAGACTGTTGATTTGGATGTGATGGTCGTAAACCACAGAAGGAGCTTTGGTAGTTTGCGTCGTCATTCGCAATGGAAAGAGGAGCCAAGAGCCAAGCCAAGACATTGGCCAACGGACTGCAATACACAACTTGATTGCAATTAGGACAGCATTCTTAGCATCCTGAGGGGTCCTTGGTGCTCTCTGAGCTTGGTGGTTTTCTTACTGATGTTTCATTATCCAAACTAGGTAACATCATCAGTGCTAGAAGGGAGAGTGGTTTGCGGAGAGGAGGAAGGAGAGGAGAAGGAAGTGGAGGAGCACTGTGGGATCTCTGAGCTTGGTTGTTTTCTTGATGACATTTCATTACCCAAACTTGGTAACATCATCAGCACTGGTGATGTTACCTAGTTTGGGTCGTGAAACGTCTGCAAGGAAACCACCAAGCTCAGAGAGCACTATGGGATCCCACAGTCCTCCTTCTCCTCCTCTCCACAAACCTCACATTCTTCCACCACTGGCGATGTTACCTAGTTGAGTAATGAAACGTCCGCAAAAAACCACCAAGCTCAGAGAGCACCAAGGACCCCTCATTTCAACCCCGAGCTACAAATAGTCTCCTTTATGGAAGGCCACCTTCCAATATGGCCAGTATATTTTTAGGGATATGATCTCCGGAAGTAACGAAACCCAGATAGGTTTGTCCTCAGACACTCCCTCGTGGCATGGAGTTGTAGGGTGTGCGTCATCACATTTCACCTCAGGCTGCAATCAGCTTCTGCTGGTGCCCAAAGGGGGTGGCTTCCCGTTATTGTTTCTTCTAGGAATTCGTTTGTAGGGACAGGGCGTGTTGCCCAATCAGATTAGATAACCATTGTCCAATGTAAAAGTTGACATTGGCGAGAAAAGAAGTCCACCTTTTGTTGAAAACAGGCGTCCTTGTGACTACCTGACTTTCTGGGCAGTGAGGGTGTGGGGATGAAAAGACAGCTATCCAAACAAACATGGGTTCGTGATCAAAGTAAGCATTCACTTTACACTCAGAATAACCTCATGTGAATCCTTTAGCCATTCCAAATCCCGGCAGAGCTCGTTTAAAACCCCGCAGGGCTTCTCTCAGCCAAAGAAGCGGACGAACAGTGGATCTAGATTACTTGGCACAGGCAGCCCTCGAGTTACAACTATTCGTTTAGTGACCGTTCCATGTCACAACGGCACTTTAAAGAGTGACTGGTAAGCGTTTTTCACACGTACGACATCCCCAGGGTCACGGGATCAAAATTCAGATGGCAACCGGTTCACATTTACGGCGGTTGCAGTATCCCGGGGTGTGTGTGTGTGTGTGTGTGTCACGTAATCCCCTTTGGTGAACTTCTGACAAGCAAAGTCAATGGGGAAACCGGCTTCAATTAACAACCGTGTTACTAACAACAACCACAGCGATTCCCTTAACAACTATGGCAAGAAAAATGGTACAATGGGGGCAAAACAACTGTCTGGCTTAGCAGCAGAAATGCTGGGCCATACCTCAAGGTATGTTATGAATTGTAAAGCGTTGGCAAGGATTTCTCACTTCCTCCTACTAATAAGAGCGATCGAGAACGGTTGAGATGCAGCCCGAACGGGAAAATTGTAAAAATAAAAATAATAAAAATAAAAAAGTAAGAACCGGCCCTCGTTCTTACAGAAAAGGAACACGTAGGCACCTGTAACATGTTTAGTCCAGCCTGTTTGCTGGATTCTGAACCATTTGTCCTCTGCAATGGCAACAGGTTTCCTGGATCTCTATGAAGTGGGGGGAAAAAGAAGAGAAAATTAATACAGACTTCTGTGTTGTTGTTTTTTTTAAACATCATACGTTTTTCATTCCCTCCTTTGGTTTATATCCTGCTGTCACTAATGCAGGCAGCCTGAGCTATAGACGTATTCTAAAGGGGCGAACTAGATCTGACTTTAAGGACGTGCATTGAATGAGCACGTTCTTGAACATGCAAGTGGGTAATCTCGAAGCGCTTATCATGATTTGATCCTCCCTCTCTCTCCTTTTCTTTGAAACCCTGGCTTTTTCCTACTATTTTTTTGGTGATGGCTGCAGCCCAGATATCTTTGGCAGCTGGCCTTCTGGAAGCCACCATTTATCATCATCTGTTTATCCTGCATTTGGGGGGGGAGGGGGGAGAATAAACGCAAAGCAGTGAACATGTTTAATACTCCTGCCATCTATTTTCCAAACAACAACTCTTAATAATAATAGTAAAGTTGGAAGGGACCTTGGAGGTCATCAAGTCCAACCCCCTGCTCAGGCAGGAAACCCTATACCATTTCGGACAAATGGCTGTCCAGTCTCTTCTTAAAAACCTCCAGTGTTGGAACATTCACCGCTTCTGGAGGCAGGTTGTTCCACTGGTTAATTGTTCTAACTGTCAGGAAGTTTCTCCTTAGTTCTAGGTTGCTTCTCTCCTTGATTAGTTTCCACCCGTTGCTTCTTGTCCTGCCTTCAGGCGCCTTGGAAAATAGCTTGACTGCCTCTTCTTTGGGGCAGCCCCTGAGATATGGGAACACTGCTATCATGTCCCCCCTCGTCCTTCTCTTCGTTAGACTAGACATCCCCAATTCCAGCAGCCGTTCCTTATATGCTTTAGCCTCCAGTCCCCTAATCATCTTTGTTGCTCTTCTCTGTACTCTTTCTAGAGTCTCAGCATCACAGTGACCAAAACTGGGTGCAGTATTCCAAGTGTGGCCTTACCAAGATTGTTTTGGGGTGAGAAAGAGGGACTGGCCCAAAGTCATCCAGCTGGCTTGTCTAAGGCAGGACTACAAGCCAGGGTGTCCTGATTTTTAGTCTGGTGCCTTTAAGCATTATACCCAGCGGGTTTTCCAACAGAAGGGGGCTTGCCCTTACTTTCTTCTTCCTAGGCTGAGAGAGACAAAGACACTGGCCCAAAGTCACCCAGCTAGCTTTTATACCTACGGTAGGCCTAGAAGTCACAGGCACCTGGTTCCTAGGCCAGCACCTTACTCTGAAGTGGAATAAATGCGACGCCAGCCATTACTCCAAAATGGCTCTCATTAGTGTTCTGGTTGTCCCTTCTCTGTTACAAATCAGTAATGAAGCACAAGCCACGAACTTGCAGAGCAACCTGTTCAGTTTTTGGGTACCTCTAAACGCTTAGGTCAAACCCCCCTTTCTTATGACCGGACCGATTGGCCTCCAACGTGACGGGTGATCTACCTTGCTGATTTACCTGCCTCTCTGCTTCTTCCTGGAGATTCTGCTTCCACTTCAGAATAGGGTGGGGGGAGCTCTGGGGGGCCAGGGTAAGGGGGAGGCCACAGTGGTAACATGTTGAGAGAACCTGCAGGGTTAAAAAAAATCATCGTATCAATAGAATAGAATAGAATAGAATAGAATAGAATAGAATAGAATAGAATAGAATAGAATAGAATAGAATAGAATAGAATGTAGAGTAAGAATAGAATAGAATAGAATAGAATAGAACAAAATAGAATGTAGAGTAAGAATAGAATAGAATAGAATAGAATAGAATGTAGAGTAAGAATAGAATAGAATTAGAATAGAATGTAGAGTAAGAATAGAATAGAATTAGAATAGAATAGAATAGAATAGAATAGAATACAATAGAATGTAGAGTAAGAATAGAATAGAATGTAGAGTAAGAATAGAATAGAATTAGAATAGAATAGAATACAATAGAATAGAATAGAATGTAGAGTAAGAATAGAATAGAATAGAATGTAGAGTAAGAATAGAATAGAATAGAATAGAATAGAATAGAATAGAATAGAATAGAATAGAATAGAATAGAGGAATGGAACGGAATAGTTTTATTATCAGTTTAAATATACACTAATCAGCATACATTAAAATGAAATTTCATTGCATTCAGCTCTCAAAGAGTAACCACCTGTGATATACACTACATAATCATGACAAAAGGTTATGCATATACCCTCACACACACACACACACACACACACACACACACACACACATATGTAGACTCTCTGTAGAACAGCGACTTAACTGGCTAGGGCAGTGTCTTTTTTAAACTTTTCTAGCCCGGAGCCTTCCAGATGTTGAGGATGCAACTTACAAAATAAGAACTTTGCAAGCATTAATATCAGGCCTTTGAGATCTGCAGAGAACCCACATGGCTTTCTCACTGAACTGTCACTCTCCCCGAGCGGCAGACCGAAGTGGATATTGACTTAGCCTCTTAAGCCCGGTCTCAGATGCCTCAGACGGCAGATAACCAGCCTACAGAGATACCTGTGAGCCACAGCCTATCTCCATATCTTTCTCAGCCGGCTGCCCTTAGGACTGGGGACAACACTGTCCTTCAGCAGAGGGAACTGGGAGCGAACAGTCAGTCTGCGTGGTGTGAAATGGAGGGAGATGCTCTCTATTTCCTCCCTCCCTGCCGCCACCACTGCACGGAGATAAGAACCACGCTCCTTAGACACAAGGCTGACTGGGTTAGGGGTCCCTGCACCTAAAAAGAAATGCTTCTTGTTGAGAATTGATTTCTTTTTTTCTTTTTGCAAAGAAAAGCTGACTGTCATGGTTCCGACAGATGAAACTCTTCGAAGAACTTCGAGGCACTGTTTACCTTAAAGCATCTTTATTTGACTAGCATAGCGTCGGCACTAACACAGTCGAAGCCAAAAACCGAACTCCCCTCCCCTGAGCACGTAGTATCAAAGCACAATTCCCTCCTCCAGTTGACAGTCATAAATCACATTCCTCAATTAGTTTGAAATGCGGGGCTTCCCCTGCAGCTCTCCAGCCCGCCAATTCTTTATCATCTCTTATTTCAATAACCTTGGTTCTCACACTAGGTTCAATGTTGTTATGTCTAGCTAGACTCTCATGCACATTCCTCCCCCCACCCCCAGCATCATCTAACTCTAAAAGCAAAAAGAAGAAAACGGTTGCATCTCCATCTGTTGTCAGTGCAAAAAACATCCGATGTTAGCAGCGTTGACGCTGACATCAGTAGAAAGCTTTCAGGGGCCACAGCTTGGTGGAAGAAACACAAGCTTTGCGCGCAAGATAATCTTGCATAGGTAAGGGTGAAAAAAAGGACATCAGCCAGAAATCCTGGAGAATCACTGCCAGTCTACAATTCAGCTCCAAATTTCCATTGCCAAATAAGGCAGTTAAGTGAGTCACCTCCCCCTTGTTACGACCTTCTTGCTACAATTGTTAAGTGAATCCCTGCAGTTGTTAAGCGAGTCCAACTATCCCCCCATTGACTTTGCTTGTCGGAAAGCAAAACTGGGAAGGTGACAAAGGACAATCCCATGACTCCGGGACAGTGCAACCGTCATAAGTACATGCCAGTTGCCAAACGCCCCAACGTTGATCACGTGGCCATCGGGATGCTGCAACGGCCGTTAAGTGGGGAAAGTGGTTCATAAGTCCCTTTTTTTCAGTGCTGCTGTAGCTTTACAAAGTTGCAACTGGCTCTAAATCGAGGACTGCCTGTAATTTCAACCAGACTGGGCAAAACAGAAGGAAACCCACTTTGTACGTTCCTTTCATTGCGATAAGGATGCTAAACTTTTCTGCGGTCAGGGAAGAGGCTGGCATTGTTATGCGTTTTGTCTGGGGAGAAGAACAAACAAGTAGCATTTGGTAACACAAATCACGCACGCCGGTACTCACGGGTTGTCTGTGGCGCTGCAGGGTGGGCGTAAGTATAGATGGAGGCGGTGGGGTATTCTTGGAGATTGGTCGCCTCTTTCAAAATATCTGTTGTGTTAAGGAAAAAGGTAAAGGTTGCGTAATCACTGAGATTCAATGCATAGGCCAGGGGTCCTCAAACGTGGCCCCTTTAAGACTGGTGGACTTCAACTCCCAGAATTCCTCAGCCAGCATGCCTGGCTGAGGAATTCTGGGAGCTGAAGTCCACCAGTCATAAAAGGGCCAAGTTTGAAGACCCCTGATCTATCAGTTCATCTGTCCCATTTTTATCCTATCTTTTTCCAAAGGAATAACATCAATGTAGTTATGGTAAGAAGCATGCTCTCTGTTCACCACATCATCTGGCAAATGTTACGGCTTTATGAATATTTGAACCAGGCTTTCCTGAATCCTAGTCTAACGTGCTGAATCCTAGTCTAACAGGGGCATTAATTAATTGCGGCACTATTGCACTCTCTTTTGGTGGCTTTGTGGAACCTTCCACAACCTCGTTCTTTCCAGTTTTGTTGGACTGTATCTCCCACGTGGCTATCACGTTGGACAAAGCTGGGTGGATAATAATTCGTAAAGTAAGGTGCTCTCTGCAGAAATGTAAAAAAATAAAAATAAAATAAAATAAACTTGCTGCCCTTCAACTGTTTGTGCGTTTTGAATCAGGAGGCCCCTCTCTTTCTTGCCGGAGAGAGAGCAAAAGAGAAAGAATAAATCTTAGATAACTGTTCGGGGGGAAAAAACAACTTACCTGAATCTACTAGATCTTTGATCATGTTTAGGCAATCCGAAGCTCCATACTGGAAAGTGAATTTGAAAACAAGAAGTCCCTGGGTGGAAGCTGAGAAGAAAAGTCTATGCTGAGATCTTAAGTCAAGGCTGAGGCATCACTACAGAAGACATAATCTAGGTCTCTTTCTGTCCTGTCTGCCTCCCTGTCCTGCAAAACTATGAAAGCTCCACTTGGGTTTTTCCAGATGTGTTCAAGAGGCAACAGTGAGAACTGTACAGGCAGTCCTCGACTTACGACAATTGGAACCAGATTTTCCATTGCTAAGTAAGACAGTTGTTAAGTGGCTGGCGGCCCATTTTACCTTTTCCTGCCACGGTTGTTAAGCCAATCACTGCAGCTGTTAAATGAATCACGCGGCGGTTAAGCGAATCTTGGCTTAGGTTACAAATAGGGATCCAGGGGAGGGCAACCTTGGCTCTTTTATGACTCGTGGACTTCAACTCCCAGAATTCCTGAGCCAGCATGGCTCAGCTTGGAAAGCTCTCCCTTTCCCTCAGCATGGCTGGCTCAGGAATTCTGGGAGTTGAAGTCCACAAGTCCTAAAAGAGCCAAGGTTCCCCACCCCTGACATAAACCCAGGATGTTACAATGCACGCCAGTTGCCAAACACCTGGATTTTGATCACCTGACCATGGGGAGGTTGCAATGGTCGTAATTTGGAGGACTGACTGTGCCTTTTTTCGGTGCTGTCGTAACGGCAGCTGGTCGCTAAACGAATGGTTGCAAATGGAGGATTACCCGTCTTCCAAGTTTTCAAGGTCAAGTTCGAGTAAGACTGAGCTAGAGGAAGCCTTATTTTGTTTCAGTCTAACCCAGCCAAGCTGCCAGTTGAAAAAATACAATTAAAGAAAAAGGAAATCAAAAGATGGGCAAAACTACCGATCTATATCAAATATATTTACCTCTCGATGGATATTTTGGGTAGATAATATCTACCTGCACAGGTGTGGGGTCTTCAAGGTCTCTCTCTCTCTCCCAACCTTTTCCCACCTGCCTGTTCTTTCTCCTTTACACAACAAATAGCCAGCCTGCAGTGTGAACTTGTCTGTCTCCTGATTTTGGAGAGCTTAATAATAATAATAATGATAAAGTTGGAAGGGACCTTGGAGGTCATCTAGTCCAACCCCCTGCTCAGGCAGGAAACCCTATACCATTTCGGACAAATGGCTGTCCAGTCTCTTAAAAACTTCCAGTGTTGGAGCATTCAACGCTTCTGGAGGCAGGTTGTTCCACTGGTTAATTGTTCTAACTGTCAGGAAGTTTCTCCTTAGTTCTAGGTTGCTTCTCTCTTTGGTTAGTTTCCACCCGTTGCTTCTTGTCCTGCCTTCAGGCGCTTTGGGGAATAGCTTGACTCCCTCTTCTTTGGGGCAGCCCCTGAGATATTGGAACACTGCTATCATGTCCCCCCTCGTCCTTCTCTTCGTTAGACTAGACATACCCAATTCCAGCAAACATTCCTTATATGCTTTAGCCTCCAGTCCCCTGATCCTCTTTGTTGCTCTTCTCTGTACTCTTTCTAGAGTCTCAGCATCTTTTTTACATCATGGTGACCAAAACTGGATGCAGTAATCCAAGTAGGATTTCCCCAAGTTTGCTATTACTTTCCTCTGCTGACTCACTCATTCTGGTTATCAAGGGACTGGGTGACAAATAAAGGGAATTGTCATCCTAGTGAGCCCAGGATATTGTTTTTCTGTCCCAATGGGGGTATATTTTCCTGTCCCAATCCCTGACCATTTCCACCGACTGGCTGTCTTATCAGAGAGAGAAGAGACCTCCAGAGAGAACTAGACATTTAAGCTGACAAGACGGATAAACAGATGAACCAATTATGGAACCTACTCAGAGTTCCTTGGATGTGTTGAGGTTTGGAGTCAGGCTCGTCCTCCAGAAAACAATCTCCCAACAGCTGCAGAGGAAAACGAATGATGGTCGACCCCTTATCTTTATGCTGGAATATTATCTAGGAAAGCAATTCAGATTCAGATTCAGATAACCTTTATTGTCATTTTCTTTCCCCTATGGGCACAACGGCACGCATTAAAAATGAAATTCGGTTGCTTGCTCTCAACTGTACACACACACACAACACACATTTAAAACATGCTATATACAATATATTTTATTTATTTATTTATTTTATTTAACAGGATTTATATGCCGCCCTTCTCCCCATGGGACTCAGGGCGGCTCACAGCGTATTAAAACATCATACAAAAAATTTCCCCTACTAAAAACCAATTAAAACCCAAATATTGGTAGCTGTGGCTCTTTAAAATCGTTAAAAATTGTCCCTATTTAAAACTCACCCTAGGT
>NW_015387882.1:117244-131342 GCF_001527695.2 Protobothrops mucrosquamatus | reverse complement strand
TATGGATATTTTATTGTTTAATAATTAGGATACTAATTTGTTTATGTTTTAATTATTATTATTATGTTTATGTTAAAGGGGAGTTAAAGTGCATTATGGACTTGGTTATTTATATAGTTGGTTAATGTTAGTTAGATTATGATTATTATATTTGTAACCCTGTATTCAGCTCTGGGAAGTGGGGGAGGGAGAGGGGGGGTTAGGGTGGGTTGGTTTTGGGGTTTATATTGTAACTTTTATAAAACTTTTCAATAAAAAAAATGTACCCACTCCAAAGCTTATCTTAAGGAAAGTACAGGTAGACTTTGACTTTCCCAGCAGGCTTCTGACAAGCAAAGATTTAGCCAGATTTGCTTAATGACCGCCTAATTCATTTAACAACTACAATGGGCTCAACGGTGGTTGTAAGTTGAGATGTGTAAAATACGTCTAATGTCCTTTTCAATACAAGGTGGACTGCTTACAAGTTAACAACAACAACAACAATAATAATAATAATAATAATAATAAAGTTTGGAGGTCTTCTAATCCAACCCCCTGCTCAGGCAGGAAACCTTATACCATTTCAGATAGTTGATGGAGGAAATCACTAACCTATAAGGAGACTTATTCAAACGCTCTCTCAAGACTAATAATGGTCCTGGTCAAATTCACCCACCAGAAATGAAAGATGGACTATCATGTTTCTTATCAAAGAGAAACTGCTGCCTTCTTCAGCCATCTTAATAATAATAATAAAGTTGGAAGGGACCTTGGAGGTCTTCTAGTCCAACCCCCTGCTCAGGCAGGAAACCCTAGACCATTTCAGACAAATGGCTGTCCAGTCTCTTCTTAAAAACCTCCAGTGTTGGAGCATTCACAGCTTCTGGAGGCAGGTTGTTCCGCTGGTTAATTGTTCTCACTGTCAGGAAGTTTCTCCTTAGTTCTGGGTTGCTTCTCTCCTTGGTTAGTTTTCATCCGTTGCTTCTTGTCCTGCCTTCAGGGGCTTTGGAGAATAGCTTGACTCCCTCTTCTTTGGGGCAGCCCCCGAGATATTGGAACACTGCTATCATGTCCCCCCTGGTCCTTCTCTTCATTAAACTAGACATACCCAATTCCAGCAACCGTTCCTTATATGCTTTAGCCTCTAAGCCAAAAGCTCTTACTTTGTATTGAGTGAGGTACAGCATCCCCTTCTTGGCTCCTCGGAGTTCTTCTGGAATATCTGGTTCTCCTTCCAGAAATAATACCACTTCACTATAGTGAGCCAGGACCCTGAAAATACAACAGATGGAGCAGAAGATTATAATGCACCTCAAGGGGAAGAGAGGGAGGCTTCATAGGAAGGACAAGTCAGGCTAGATCTACCTAGTTGGGTAACGCAACATCTGCAATGAAACAACCAAACTCAAAGAGCACCCAGGAACTCCACCAGGCATACAACTCAGTTCCAATCTTAAGTCCAACAGCAAACATGCACACTTATTTATTTTAAAAGCTACTCTCCTCTGTTCAGTCTGGTTCCATTTTTTTTATGCTATTCTTGTATCTGCTATTCAAAATGCAGCTCGAGTATTTATCATGCCCCACTGTCTGTGCTTTTTCTTCTAGCATAATAACCAGTTTAAATATTTTCTTCTGATTTATGCGTAGCTCCTAACATTTACTTGATTCATACAACTAACTGGAATAAAATTTATAAATCTTGCTTACTGTTTCTTAGAACAGCGTAATGTGCATAATGTAAATTGCCCATTATCACCACCCTTGATGTTTATACCTACTTGACCTTCTAAATATTTTCTAAGTATTTTTTTTAAACAGTGTTGGAATATATATTAAAAACGGTATCTCGCTCCTTTGTTGTGCTCCACAAAATATTCGTTTTTTCTAATGCATAAACAATTGCGATTTGTTTCCCCTTTAATAATACTGAATATCTCTCCCGTCTAGTCTTATGGTTTCTAGCTTTTAGTCTTCAACCTATTTTAATACAGCCTAATCCAGAGGTGGCGAACCTATGGCATGCGTGCCCAGAGGCGGCACATGGAGCCCTCTCTGTGGGCACACGCCATCGCCCCAGCACACATGGTCTCTAAAAGTTCGCCATCACTAGCCTAAGGCCAGCCAGCTTGTAGCCACCATTGGGGAGCCCACCATCCCACCCGCCAGAGACCCCCTGGATCTCCCCCAACCCTGCCCGGCTCCCACAGGTGTCCCTCCCCATAAGCAACATCAAGGTGGCCACGCCCACCCCGGCCATGCCCACCCAATCTGCCATGACTACTGCAGCCACGCCCATCCAGTGGCCACGCCCACCCAGTCTGCCAAGCCCACTGTAGCTGCGCCCGCTGAGTGGGCCGCACCCACCCGGCACCTGGCGATACATAAGTGGGTTTTGGGTTGCAGTTTGGGCACTCGGTCTCTAAAAGGTTGGCCATCACTGGCCTAATCTTCACATTAAATATTGAAAATCAAATCCTGAGCAATTCTAGATATTTCCACCTTTGAACTAAATCAAGACGTTTTCCCTGTCCCCAGTAACTACACAGTCTTTACCCCTGTTATTTTGGATATATTTAATTTAATTTAATTTACCTTTCCTCAGAATTGTTGGCTGACCTAGAGAATTGATATCGAGTCACCTCCATATTGAGAGAGGAGCCCCTTTTCTTTCTCCGATACTCACACTCTCCCTTCAGATGAGGAGCACTGGAAACAAAGAGAAATATCTGGATTATGTAAGTATCTCTGTGATGTCAGCAGGTGAGGTAACAGCCCTGACTTTCAGTTGAAATTGGGGCTGTTATATATCCCTTTCTTTCTCCATCCTTTTTTTTCCCCCTCAGGAGCTGCTTCCATGGGGCTAGATTCGTACTATGTTCCCATTCCGATTTTCTGTCAATACAAAGTTTTCGTAGTTCTATTAGGAAATTCATGTTTTAAACAGGTGACCATCTTCTTTGTTCCATCATTTGCTTACAGGAGTTGTATGCACGGTCGGTCCTTCCTTCCTTCCTTGCACGGTCCTTCCTTCCTTCCTTTCTTTCTTTCTTCCTTCCTTTCTTCCTTCCTTCCTTCCACGGTCCTTCCTTCCTTCCTTCCTTGCACGGTTCCTTCCTTCCTTCCTTCCTTCCTTCCTTCCTTCCTTCCTTCCTTCCTTCCACGGTCCTTCCTTCCTTCCTTCCTTCCTTCCTTCCTTCCTTCCTTCCTTCCTTCCTTCCCTTCCTTTATTCATTCATTCCTTTCGTCATAATAACCTAACAGCACATTACATCACAGTACATTAGGTCTTCAACCTTTCACCAAAAGACAAAATGAAAATTATATCAATGCAACTGTTAAGGTTTAGAACCGTTTCAATGAAATCAGCAGGACTTAATTCAGTTAACGGCTAATTGAATTCCGGTTAATTTCAACGCGCGTGCTAAATGTATGACTAAATCTGGATCCAGCATTGTATATATATATGGAGATTCAGGAACTTTGTTCTGTCTGTTCCGCCGCTCATCCCCACCCGTCATTCACCTTACTTTAGAGAAATTAAACATGACTTATAATATTATCCTACAATACTTAGCATCTACTTTTCTTTGAACCTGGATGATGTAAGGCCCATCCATTTTTCCATGGCATTAGAATGCCCATTTTAAGAGACAAGAGTTGTTAAACAAACGTAACAAATCACCAGCACGTCTATTAACTTGTTTATTTGACACACCAATTGCAAAATTGCTGATATATCCTTTTTTTCCCCCTTAGCTACAATCTTGCCACTATGTACAAAATATATGATAAATGTACTACACATATAAAAATACAATATGCATTACATATATACAGTACAATGTGCAAAACATGGCAAAAGTCAACATATGGAATTGATTGTAGGGGTGCAAACAGCAAATACGAAGGCATCATGGTCTCTTTTACAAAGGCAATAAAACCACTGGATGCTCAGCTCGCCAGCGTGAGGTTGGTTTTTTTTTTTTTTCCCTTTTCCTTAAAAAAAAAAAATATCTAGCCGTTAACGAGGCAACCTTTTACAGGCCGGTGTATTCATCTTCTTATTTTCATAAAGTGAGATGCTTAGACATAATTGGGAGTATGAAAAGAAGAAGAGGGAACACTTGCCATGCGAAGCACGATGACTACCGCAAGCAGTACAGTGGAATAAAAAGTAAAAATAAATCTCCCTGACCACAGAGATCTGTGCTCATGTCTCAATTCAGTTTCACAATAAAAAAAAGAGAGGGTATTCCTATTATTCGACACGAAGACAGAAGCGACCTCGGAAATATATCTACATCTTCAATATAAAATAAAATTCCCCCCCTCCCCCGGAGGACAGTGCAGAAAAAAACTTCTATTTTATTTTCCTGGTAGATTAAAAAAAATAATAATAGGGGGTGTGTGGGCCTTGGCGAGAGAAGCGGAAAAATGCTTTGGTTCTTCCTGGACAATTTTTGCAATTACCACTTCTTTTAAGGCTCTGGATTTCTGAATCTGCATCGTCGTGAAGAATTGGGGGAAAAAATAAATAAATACAAAATGCTGGTTTCTCGGTTCGCGTTACAAAAACAACGAAGGCACAAAGAAACCTTCTGTTGTGATGGCACTTGCCAGTTGTTGTTGTTTTAGGCTAGGACCGCGTATTAGTTCAGACACATTCTGATCTCGGCTGTACACCGAGCTAAATGGCTCTCCAAGCTCCAATTAGATGTGCATATATCTGAAAGACCTTTTAGGTTCGTCAACACACTACACACTTTGTTTGCAGATTATGAACATAATTCATGAAACAAATCACTCCCGTTTTTACAAGGTATTTTCCTCCCATTTTTTACAATTATGCAGAAACCATACTTTGCATGTCCTGCTAACGTAGACTATAATTCACTGTAAAAAAAAAAAAAAAAACACCTGGGAAGGGGCAAGGAGGTAAAGAGCTGCCAATGGTTGTGATTTGTTATAAAAAAGGACAAGCGGTCTAATTTATCAAAATTCAATACAACTGTATATTAGCTTTGTCTAACTACGTCGTTTGCTCATCCAGAAAACAGGTGCAACTTCATTTCCGTATTCCAGTTCTAACAGAACTTTACAGCTATTATCATTTGATAGCAATTGAATTCCAATGCAGTGTGCTAGGAATAGTTCCACTGACTTGATCAATGAGGTATCATCCAGCCAAAATAAAACACTTTAGAATCCCATGGATTACCTGGAGACTTAAAAAGTACTTTGGCTTTATCGTGGTTAGTAGGTCTAGGCCGTGTACAGACTGTGCACATCAACTACTACTGATTTTGTCCAGAAGTATTACAGAAATCCTTGATGACCAGTTTGAAAACTTAGAGGAAGAACAGGTTTTGGAGAGTAACCCATTAAATATAAAGAGATTAACTAATTAGTTCTGGAGCTATAGCTATGACTATGTAAGTCATATTTGTGTGTGCAATATATATATATGCCTGCAGTGCAATTCAAAGTAAGTTTACTCAGAAGTCAGTCCCAATAAAATAACTGAACTTATTTTCTTAGTCAAAGGACCCAAGACTGTCGACCCATTTTCTTCTTAACTGCTGCTGCTGAATCAACAATCTGAAGTATTTTTTAAAAAGGCTAATAAGAAACATTTTTATTCGGCTAGAAAAGAGCTTGAAATGCCCACCCAATTTGTTAAGCAGAATTTTTTGCCTGTATAAAAAAAAAAAAACCTCCAACCTGGAAATCATAACCATGACATAAATATCAACTTTCTCTCCATGCACAATTGCACAGATTTATCCAATATGTCCATAATTTCTAGTTTCTGAAAACAGTGATGGAATGCCATCACTGAAATATCACATGGCATCATATATACAGTACACGATTAGGCATAACAATAACAAAACAAAACCTCTATCTTGGAGGAGATTGAAGAAATATATATCCTTACAGCAGAAACTGGCCTCATTTTGCTTATTTGTTCTCTTATGTTTTTTTCTGCAGTCAACAAGGAAACTATAACCAGAAATGAATTGCAGAAAAATTGGTAACCGTTGTTTCTCTGTGATCCATTTCACAACTTCATCTAGGACTGGCATAAACAGACAGAACACCCTGACAAAGTTATTCTTCCTTTGTATACCTGCAAACAGCAAATCTAGCTATGCTTCTATATTAAATTAATTTGATGATGGAGAAGGGTGCCATAGTCTTATCTCAAACTTACAATTTAGTCATACCTATCTGACTTCTGAGCAGCTATGTTTGAGATTACATTGCAGGCACGTACGGTATATTCTGGACACACAAGAACAGCTGGCAAATAAGCTTAGCCTGCAATAATCTTTGCTACTCTCTTCCTTCACAGTTTTAGAAAGAAGCAAGCAGACCTAGGCAACAGTAGTTTTCACTCTAGCCCACTCTTCAAAATTTGATCTTCCAGATGCTGTAACTGCAGGTGGGGTGATCCTGAAACTCCCATGAGTGGACCAATCTCATAAATGGAAAAAAAAAGGCAGGCAAAACTAAGCAAATGAAGAATCACGTAGCTGCAGTAAATTTGATATCTGCTCGGAAGGCATGCTTAGTGCTACTAAACAAATTCCAAGTGTTTGTGTGCAGAGAAAGACGAGGCTAGCAGTGCAATTTGTAATCAAAGATAAGGAGCCAAATGTTCATATTACAAAAAAAATATATCAAGTGTACAGAAATTATCCAAGCAATAATATATATGTCTGTATATATATATATATATATAAATATAAATATAAAGAAACTGTTCACAAATACCAGATTCACATACACTTGGTAAAGATTGCACATCTCAGGATGTCCTATTAAAAGCAAACCATTACCCAGATATGTTTTATAATAAAGTTCTGCTTCGAAATGCACAGAAAACAACACACACTCTTAGCCTAAAAATAAATAAGATTCCGTTATAAATGTTCATGATCCCTTAATGTTTTTTTTCCTCTTCCCCCCCCCAGAAGGAAGTTTTACACTGGTTATCACCACTTTGCTGTCTGGATTTTATTCCAGGCTGAGTTTGCATTTTTTGTTGTTGTTGTACATGCTCCCACATGGCTTGGATAGCACACTGGGCATGAAGGCATTTGTGTAGCATGGCACCACACAATACTATTTAATTTTTTAAAAGCTTTATGTACATGCTCTCTGCAATGGCAGCCTGGTCAGTAAGAGGACAAAAAAAATCTTGACAATTGTGGCACATTCTAAGCAAGAGAGATGTAGCCGATGAGCAGGAAAGGACGAACTATTGCTTACAAGCTATAAGAAATTAACTTCTCTGACTGTGTGGATCAGTCAGATCCCTGGTAGGTTCCAACTGGATTACACAGTGAGAGACACACACACACACACACACCCGCATTACCAGGAGAGGCTTTTTAAAAGCCAGGCTGGTGACACGTTTTTATAAGCTCTATGGATCTCATGCTTCCATTCTACTCCAATACATGCTGCCTGTACAGTATTAACATTTTAAAATGGCAAAAGATGAAGAAGCTTGTTCAGTGTCAACAACTGATCTGACAGTCAGGAGGATAGGAAGGGAGTTGCTTGGAAAAGAGGATTCATTTACATTTACGGGTATTCAGGTAGAACCAATTTTGAAAGTAGTGAGATGCACCATGTATAACAAATATTATGTAATGGTGCAAGTCAACTCTCCAGCCTAGCATGTTTCTGTAACTGCTAGGGGGCCAAGGAGATCAAAAAAGTAGAAGCCTGACATCGCTAAAAGTACCAAACCGGGGAAAGCTAATGAAACAGCTTTATATCAGCCTTTCCTGGTTTTTCTTGGGACTTTTCCTTGTTCTCAATTTGCTCTGGGGTAGAATTAAAAGAAAAGAGGTATGCAGATCAGCACATCCTGCTGAAAAAGGCAAAACTGTCCCTTAAATCCAATGGGAGTTGGGGATGGAGAGTCAGATTGGCTCAACATCCATATTTAAGCATAGATCTGTTCTTCTTTGGATTAAAACATCGTACATGCTGCATCAATCGAAATATTCTAATTGACGGCAAGATAGAGCTCGTATCTCATAGCTGTTCCTACTGAAGCCAGGGTAGAGTATTAAATATCTTATTTCAAACTGGTGTCTGTGGGAGAAAAAAGGCATTTAGTGGAAGACGCTTAGCATATCAAAAGATTGTTCTCCCTCAAAGGATGGGGAAATGGAATGGTCAAGGTAAAAATACTTACTTTCTCTCAAAGTCATTTCAGACTGTCTGACTGAAAACACTCCTAGCTGTAGGCTAAACCACAAATAAAGTTTAGCTCTAAAACAAAACGCAAGATGGCATAAGGATGTTGTTCCAAACGAAAGATCCCAAACTGGTGTTTAGGGGAAAGTTGCTGATGTTTTTGGCTTTGGCCTGGAGCTACCTCGACACCGGGAATATTTCCTCATCTCGTCTCAACAATTGGCATCTTCACAGTTATGGCTTTTAGGAGAACACAAACTGGCACCTGTGCACTGCAAACAGACAATCGGCTCAAAATATTGTGCATTAGATAACAAACACTAAACAATCCAGCAAACACTGCTTGACACGACTGGATTTGTTCTCCTTGAATCAATGACAATTCTATGGGGTGCCTAAGGGCACAAGCAAAAAAGCTCCCATCTGCAGAACCAAGCACTTGTTTTAACGAGAAACGATACAAATTCTGACAAAGTTCTATTTTTTTTTTCTCAAAAAAAAAAAAAAAAATCAAATTCATCTGGTTCTGGGGAATGAAGAGAGAACTTTGGCTTGAAAAACCCGATTGAGCAATCTTTTAGAGCAGTGCTTCCCGTTGGCAGCTTCATTTGTGCGTGGACTTTCACCCCCCAGAATTCTGTCAAGGGTGATGCTCACTGTGGAATTATGGGACTGAACTGGAAGTCTACATACCTGGAAATTGCCAAGGTTGGGAAACATTACTGTAGAAGGTTGTTGATTTCGCTTTAGATTTCTTCATGATTAAAAAGACCGCTAACTGAGATTTAAAAACAGAAGCTGGAACCTGTTGTTGACAGTTTTTTTTAAAATCTCCATCTCCAAAAGAAAAAAAAAACCAATATAGGCTGTGGTGCAACATTGGGAAAGATCTAAATAGCTCTGATGGTGTTCAAAAGCAGATGATGTTGAAGGGATTTCTTTTGTCAATTTTTCATTCCATGCAGAAATTCCTGACATATCCAAAGGACGTCAAGCAACCCGTGCTGTGAAATTCTGGAATTCTGCAGTCTACTGGGAAGCAGATGCTTTTTGATAGAACTAATTCAAACTGTTATATAGGTGAATGGCCCTCATTAATACATATGATATTTAAATAAAAAAATGGGAAATTCTGAGAAGTTTTAGAACAACCTGACTACGGAGGTAGAATGAACGTACAGGAACATGGAAGTCTGCAGCTCTACTTGCTTTTGTCAAATCTAGGAAAGGAGCATTGCCAGCTCCTTTGGGATAGGTGTGCAACTTCACAACTTATGCACAAAAGGAGTGGGGCTTGCATTGCGATGACATTACTTTTGTCAGACAGAATTTCTGTCCTCCGTGCTTCTTTTTCACAGCAGTTTTAAATTCCAGGTTTCATTTAAAAGATAAACTATTAAACTTAATTCAAAATCCATAGGGTGGATGAACTGAAAAAAAAAACACCTAATCATGAGCAGTGCTCCATAAGCACAATACTAAATTCTAGAATAAAGAATAACTTTTTGTCAAGAAACGTAACATTTAAACAGCCCCCTGTCCTTTAATAATTCAGTTAGCAATTTTTACTGTATTAACCGATTATCCTCAATTTAAAGTTTAACGGTGATTTTTAATTTTTCTTTTAACAATGGGGTTTCAATTGTTTTCCAAATAATGGCATACTAGGGGAAAAAACATAATCTCCCAGACATTTTAGATCCCATGTTTACTTATTTATATTTCATTATATGTCTTTTACTACTCTATTTCTTTTTATATGTTCCTTATCTTTCTTGGTTTATGTTTCTTTTTTCAAAAGGGCTTTGTAAAAATAACTTTAAAAGAAAGCAGCTTTCCTAGAATAGATATACTTTTATTTTTTTTTAAATGCCACAGGGCAGGGGTCTCCAATCCCTGGTCTGTGGATCAGCACTGCAGCATGCAAAACTGGTCCGAGAAAACATGTGAAGCCCCATCCGCGGGATGCAGGCAACAGGCGAAATCACGCCCCTTCCAGTCCATGGGAAAACCTCTCTCCACGCAACCAGTCCCTGGTGCCCCAAAGATTGAGGGTATCCTCTAATCCAAATTAATGGGAACACCAGACTAAAAAAAAACAACAACACTGATTTTAAGTCCTTTAAATATTTTAAGATGACAACTGAGGTCTCCCAAACACCGGGGCGGGGGAAGTGTGTGAAATATTTTTCCCAATATGCACCAGTTCCTGCATACCCTCTGCACAAACTGAATCAAAGTTTTAACCATAAATGTAACTGATTATTACACGCCGTGACAATGCACATTTACAGAGGTTTGCCGTTGAGATAAGCCAGTAACTGTCAAGGGGAAGAAAAAAAAATACTTCCTTTATTTTTCTTTCCGATGCTGCGCACAGACAGTCCCCCTTTTCACGCATGAAAGAAGATTTCCATAGCGGCACACTTTCCGACTGCAGGTTATACAATTATTGGTATCACAAAAATAATACTAATCATAAAAAAGGTCAAAAAGAACTGAAAGAACCTTTTTTTAAGCTGTCAAATATTGTTTTCAAGTAATACGGTCGGTTTAAAGCTGAAATTCTATGCATTCTTATAGGACAGGGGTAGGCAACCTTGGCTCTTTTATGACTCGTGGACTTCAACTCCCAGAATTCCTGAGCCAGCCATGCTGAGGGGAAAGGGAGAGGCTTCCAAGCTGAGCTGGCTCAGGAATTCTGGGAGTTGAAGTCCACGAGTCATAAAAGAGCCAAGGTTGCCTACCCCTGTAATAGGAGAAAGAGCTGAATAGAATAGAATGGGGGTGATTTCTGAATAAAGATGCACAGGATTTAGCAGCGCCACAAATAAAGGCGGCAAGTCTAAAAGGAAACATCTGCTCGTCTTTTTTAAAAGAATACACTAGTGGGAGAGAGAAGCTTTTTAAATCATGAAGAAATCCAAACCTAAGTCTAGTTTCATCCCTTTTATAAAATCCCCCATTGGTTTTAGCTCAGTCAAAAGATTTCTCACAATGCAAACGAACGCTTTTGTCGAGGGTGTCCGCGGAGACAGAAAAGGTGCGACGTCGTCGTCCTTAAGCCAAACAGTTTGTTCTCAATGTGCCCACTCACCTGAATCGTTGCTCATAAGCTTACAACAATCACAATCCTTCCTCTGTTCTTGGAACATTCTTAATCTTTTCTTTTTAAAATAAAAATAAAAATCTTGCGCTAAGATAATTATAGAGATGAGCTTGAGAACAAAAGGAGAGTGAAACAATGGACCTTGTTATTAAGTGGAGCTTTGAAAAACCCTGGGGCCAAGTCGGTTCCGCCTTTTCCGTTTAATCCCAGTGCAACTGCAGATCTTGTGGATCCAGGAAATCTGTTGAAAACATGCTGGGAGCCGTCGAGCTGAGCGGCGTTAATCCCGAGGAAGTGGCTGGCATGGTGAGGTCTAGCCACTCCATATTGTCTAAATTGGGGTCTGGGAGGTCCAGGGATAAACATGAACTGGGAGTGAACTGCGACTCAGAAGTCTCCATTGGGGAGTGAGAGTGATCTAGTATGCCAGTATGATTAAGAAGGTCGTTCTGTAGATCCTCAATGACCGAGAAGGATTCCTTGTCTTCGTTACCGCTGGTCAGGTGAGGCATCCCGTTACCTGAGGGTAGAGTTCCCTCCAAAAGAGCTTCTAACTGATTCTCCAGAGACAAAGAGAAATTGCTGGTGGGTTCTAAGGAGAGAGGAGGCGCCATTTGGACTTGTGGGGGTGGGCGTGACACCACGGTGTTGACTGGCATGGTGGTGATGTTGGCGGTGACTGGCCTCATCTTGGAAATCAGAGCGGGTTCTTCCTTCATAGGCATAGAGATCTCTGCAGAAAAGACAACGGCGGAAAAATCAGTATTTTTATTTTTATGCAGCCTTTATTGTTTTCATAAATATTTCAAGCTGGTGGACATACTTCATACTCCTTCCTCCTCCTATTTTGTCCACAAGAACAAACTTGTGAGATGGGTTGGGCTGAAAGACACCCAGCCAGCTGTCATGCCTAAGGTGGGACTAGAACTCACATCTCCTGGGGATTGGCCCAATGTCACCCAGCAAATTTTCATGTCTAAAGTGGAACTAGAATTCACCTCTCCTGGTTTCTAGCCTGATGCCTTAACCACTAGACCAGGGGTCTTCAAACTTGGCCCTTTTATGACTTGTGGACTTCAACTCCCAGAAATCCTCAGCCAGTGTGCCTGGCTGAGGGATTCTGGGAGTTGAAGTCCACAAGTCATAAAAGGGCCAGGTTTGTAGACCCCTGTACTAGACCTATCCAGCTCCATTTTTCACTGAATCCATAAAGTAAAAGGGAAACAGCTCACTTTAATGGATTGCTTTAACAAAATACGCAATTTTTGGATGCCCTAAACTTTCATTATTCTTAAGCCACTGAGTCAATCTTGACTTCTGTACTTTGATATAAATAACTTACCAACTGTATTGGTATACAAAAGGATTTTTGCAGGAACTACAGTCCTGAATGATTTCCCCTGGGAAAAAGCTTGCCACAAAACATTATTATTGCTTTCTATCAAGGGAAATAATTTAGGATTATAATCCATGGACTTGAACTGAAACTGTTATCTGTTTATTATTAAACAGATAACCATGTCGGCAAATCAATTATTCAATTTTTTTTTTCCTCCCAAGACTTTTTTGTGACTACCCCTCCATTTGCCAATTCAGGAATTATCAATAATTGTCTGATCGGAGACAGAAACTGGGACCAAGCCAAACTGAGATGGTTTCAAGATTACTTTATGCCATCAAAGACGAACACAGAGATAATAAACCAATTTTCAGTGTTGAATAACAAACAACACAAATAATCTGGTACTGATACAATCCTAAAATAGAACGCTTGAGAGTTGGCCAAAGAAATCAAGAGGTTTTGCCCTTTGGTTAGCATTACATCTGACTCAGGGTCCCCATTTCGCTGCTTTCCTCGCAAGGCTGAATCCAAAGACCAAAATTCCTGGATTCAGATTCTGATCTGTCAGAAAACTTAACCATCTAAGAATCCTGATTCAGATATTACATTAAACCACGACTGGAGGTTTCATACTCTGTTTAATCACTTCTCCTGGCCAGAGCAACGAAAGTGAATCGCCATGTTTGACCTGATTCAGCCAAAATGGTCCACCTACAGATGTGCAAAGCTAGTCGACCCAGCCACAGGATATTCTGAAAACCCCCTGGCCTTAAGCCTGCCTGTTACATTCAAAACATGATGGCTTGGCTAGATCCCTGGGAACCACTTCCAGTTCAAATGATTCACTTTCAGAAACTGCCAAAATGCCCCTGGAACAGTACGATTTGGGAGGAGGTTTGGCATGGTCCAGAGGGAACAATGTTCTGTTCCTGGACTAATTTTGCAGTGCTATAAATTCTGTCCAATAACAAATACAAGTTGTTCTCCCATTAAAATAAAAGCAATGGATTCTATATCTTATTCCTTAGAACGCTCATAACGTGGTCCTCTAGTCTGGATGAAAGACACTCAAAAACCAAAAACTCAAATAGAGTCATGTGCGTCTCACCTCCGCTCTTAATGAGGATATCAAAAAGATCGTCCATATGCTGGCTGTGGGCATTGGAAATCTGTCAACAAAGGAAAATTATTGTTTATTTTACCATACTGTTTCCCAAAGTACAAAGATGATTTGTAGTCTATGATAGCTTGGAATCATAAAAGAATGTAGTGGTGTACAGGAACAACCTGCCTGCAGAAGTTGTGAATGCTCCAACACTGGAAGTTTTTAAGAAGAGACTGGACAGCCATTTGTCTGAAATGGTATAGGGTTTCCTGCCTGAGCCAGGGGATTGGACTAGAAGACCTCCAAGGTCCCTTCCTCCTCCTCCTCCTCCTCCTCCTCC
>NW_015387882.1:84726-117195 GCF_001527695.2 Protobothrops mucrosquamatus | reverse complement strand
CCACAGTCTTCTATGGTACAAAGAGGTCTACTATATAACAGGTAGCAGAAATCTTAATAAAAGGACCTGGCAAGGAACATCTGTTCAAAGCATGTTCATTACAGCATTTACTATAACAGAAAAAAAGCAGCGAGCCAGTTACAGTTAGTCAGGTAAGATGCTTTTCTGCCATGGATGTCCAGGTGCATTGACCTTTGTCCCAAATTTTCATATTGTTCTGTCTTGTGGAACAACTACAGGAAAGATCATACCACTGGATGACCATGGATCATCATATCATGGATGACCAGCTCCCATCCAGGTCTGTTCCCAACAATATCTATTGACTGCCAGACTCTACCTTGCCAGTAAATTCATAGTGGCATCCTTAATATTAGTCAACCCGCATCCAAAGAAGGAAAACGGCCTTATCTGAAAGCTGCACTGATCTTTTAATGGAACAAAATAATTGAGAATAGTACTGAGACTAATTGTACGGTGTACCACAGGACTTCTCTTTTGAACTGGCTTTTTATTTGATCAGGCACCTTTCTTTTCAGAATTAGTTATACAGCTGCCCAGCAACAGTCACTTGCAATTTTTAGTCTTCTGGCCAATAAGCAAAAACTGTCAGAAGGGAACAACAGAGAACAAAAATCAAAGAAAAACAACAGGTACAAAGCTTTAAAGTGCTTTCGTGAAAGAAATTGAGTTAAATTCTGTTTTTCGCTGGCAAGCTCCATTTGGTAATGCCAACTGAAATGCCAACTGTGCCAACGCCCTTCCAGCTGGTGGTTTTAGCAAAACTTGGCAGATTCTTCGCCCGCGTTAAGGAGAGACAAAGTACAATTTCTTCGGCACTGAAGCTAACAGCAGCATCTGTCATGATCTGCCAAGCAGAATTTCTTGCTGAAGCAATCCAGTATCTGGCTTCCTTCCTCCCCTATTAGAAATCCCCTCATTCTCTTTGATCCTTGACAGGGTCCTTATTAAAAAGCGGTCGCCCAACTGGCTGGCTGAGACTGTTAAAATTCATATTCCATCAGCCGTACCCGTGAGCCAGCAGGGATTTTATCTTGTCCCAGAGGCCCTGTCCTTTTAGACGACCTTGCTTTTTTTTTTTTTCTTCTTAAGACATTTTTGGTCTCCCTTACAAAGAAAACTCTCTTTGGGTTTTGCTTTGTTTTTTTTCTGATGAAGCATTAGTTGAGCCAAACCCCAATTCCACGGTTTGGCATGGCTATCTTTTGCCTGCCCTCTGAGGGAATGTTGACATGGCAGACAATCCAGAAACCAATTCATTTTAAGATTTCAGAAAATTGCAATAACAACAACAACAACAATAATAAAGTTGGAAGGGACCTTGGAGGTCATCTAGTCCAACCCCCTGCTCAGGCAGGAAACCCTATACCATTTCAGACAAATGGCTGTCCAGTCTCTTCTTCAAAACTTCCAGTGTTGGAGCATTCACAGCTTCTGGAGGCAGGTTGTTCCACTGGTTAACTGTTCTAACTGTCAGGAAGTTTCTCCTTATTTCTGGCTTGCTTCTCTCCTTGATTAGTTTCCACCCGTTGCTTCTTGTCCTGCCTTCAGGGGCTTTGGAGAATAGCTTGACTCCCTCTTCTTTGGGGCAGCCCCTGAGATACTGGAAGACTGCTATCATGTCCCCCCTCCTCCTTCTCTTCATTAAATTAAACATACCCAATTCCAGCAACCGTCCCTTATGTGTTTTAGCCTCCAGTCCCCTGATCATCTTTGTTGCTCTTCTCTGTACTCTTTCTAGAGTCTTAACATCTTCACCTCTGGTTTTTTTTTTTTTAGGATTGAGCAGCAAATGGGCTGCTCATCACATCTCTTTATCAGTTCCTTACTGAAGCTGGGTGCCCCAATTACACATATTAGAGTAAATGTAACTGCTTATTCGACTTACTTCTCGGTGAGAAGACTGCAGGCTGCGCGTCTGTTTGATGGCTTCTTCGTAGCGTGGAGGGTCTTTTGTTTTGGTTGCTGAACTGTTGAACAAGGACTGTTGCAAAAGGTATTGCTGGGACTGAGCTGGGGAAGGTGGCTGCCAGAAACAATGGATTCAGTCAGCAAACAGATTTTAAATAATGTCTTTAAAGAGACCCGGCTCTCCTTTTTTATTTTATTTTATTAATTTACTCACTATGACATGTGGCATATTGATCCCGCTTTGTCCTTAAAAGCCATCTCAAATCAAGGTGTTGATATTCTGTACAGCCCTTAGAGAGGGTTGTAAAGCACCCTGAGGCAGTATATAAGTCTAAGTGCTATTGCTATTACCGTGACGGTGATAGGGGATACGTGCCTGTGTCTAAAAGAGAGTGTTCTAGGTATGTAAAATGCCTGTATGTGCAAGAGCGTTCATGCTTGTGACAAATGCCTATCACTAGCACATGGTCCCTACAATGTGAGCTAATACAAGATACACCCCAGGGCTTAGAGCAGTGATGGCCAACCTTTTAGATACCGAGTGCCCAAACTGCAACCCCAAACCCACTTATGCATTGTCGGGTGCCGGGTGGGTGTGGCCCATTGGGTGGGTGTGGCTGCGGTGGTAACGGCAGACTGGGTGGGACTAAAAAGTTCCATCAATCAATTCCAACTTTGCGAGATCTTTTTTTTTCCCGTGAGAAGTTGAAATTGACTCATTGATTGAACCTTTTTTTTTTTGTTGCACACGGCGGCGGAGGCCTAAAGCGAAAGGGTTTTATAAAACCCAGCTGAAGGCCTAGGACTGGGGCGACGGCGCGCATGCCCACAGAAAGGGCTCTGAGTGCCGCCTCTGGCACCCGTGCCATAGGTTCGCCACCACGGGCTTAAGAGATTATGCAGCCTGGTATGACTTTACCTTTAAAAAAAAAAAAAAACACTCATTCTCTTCCAACATGTCCTTGAGATTAAGAGCCCTTATGCAAAGATAGTGTTAATTATTATTATTTTTTGCTCCCCCACAGTGCAAAGAGGCATCCCATGGGTCACGCTAGCCTCCAGGCAGTGCTCTTTTGGCAGGACAGGCCTCTACAATGGAGAATAAGTTCTACCTTCTGAAGAGGATTCGGTCCATTTTGCACTAAGGGTGCTTGGTTTCCTGAGTGAGGCGTCGTGTTTGAGGCTTGCTTAAACAAAGGTTGCTGCAGGTTGGTAGCCGACGGATTCTGATAGGAAAACACTGTGTTAGGTGAGGTAGGAGGAAATACCTGTAAAAAACCAAAAATATGATTGAGAAACCTCTCTATAAAAAATTTTAAACTAAAAAAGGCAGGGCGGATAGCAAAACACTAAAAACGACCCCTAATATTTATTAGCACGATAATAAAACTTAAATTGAGCCCAACGGTCCAGAAAAGAATCCGAGTACTTTCCTTAAGAAGGTTATTTTAGTTAACCCTTGTATTGTTTCCAAACAACATGACTCTCCCTGGGTGTGAGGTGTGAAGATGTCGAAGCGGTATATAAGTCTAAGGGCTATTGCTTGGGAAGGAAGGAAGGAAGGAAGGAAGGAAGGAAAGAAGGAAAGAAGGAAAGAAGGAAAGAAGGAAAGAAGGAAGGAAGGAAGGAAGGAAAGAAGGAAGCCATAGTGGCGCCGTTGTTGCAATGCAGGCTGACTCTGCTCAATGCCAGGAGTTCAAACCTGACTGGCTCAAGGTTGACTCAGCCTTCCATCCTTCTGAGGTCAATAAAATGAGGACCCAGATTGTTGGGGGGCAAGAGGCTCTGTAAACCACTTAGAGAGGGCTGTAAAGCACTCTGAAGTGGTATATAAGTCTAAGGGCTATTGCTTGGGAAGGAAGGAAGGAAGGAAGGAAGGAAGGAAGGAAGGAAGGAAGGAAGGAAGGAAGGAAGGAAGGAAGGAAGGAAGGAAGGAAGGAAGCCATAGTGGCGCAGTTGTTACAATGCAGGCTGACTCTGCTCAATGCCAGGAGTTCAATCCTGACTGGCTCAAGGTTGACTCAGCCTTCCATCCTTCTGAGGTCAGTAAAATGAAGACCCAGATTGTTTGGGGGGGGGGGGCGGCAATAGGTTGAGTCTGTAAACCGCTTAGAGAGGGCTGTAAAGCACTGTGAAGCGGTATATAAGTCTAAGTGCTATTGCTATAGTTAAATCTGCATGTGATTCCATCCTGGATCTTATTTTATTTGAAGAGTGACTGTACGAGCCCATACAAGTAACAGAATACAGAACTTTAGCTACAGGACATAAGCCCTTTGTACATGAACCTTCACCAACCTTTCTGTTCTCTGAGGTTTGGCCAGCTGCATGCTGCGGGGAAACACTTTGCTTGGGGGCTGACATGTGCATCTGTGGCACTTTGGGGGCCAAACCAGAAGTAGAGACTTGTGCGATGGCTGGAATACCAGCTTGTGTTTGAACCTAGAGGATAAAAAAAATGTACGTCTTCAATTTGCTGGATGCAGAAGATAATTGCATTAACATCAAGGCAGCCAAGATGGCATTATTTTTCACTCTGCAGACCTCAAAGTCTGTTTTAAAGTGAAAAAAAAACAAAACAAAACTATGCAGGACTTCTACCAAATTTAAGCCCCTCTGAAATTTTTGCACAAAACTATATGGAATAAAATGGTTATGTATCAACTACAATATACTACCATCTGGTGAACTGGACACATGGGGATGCCATAATAACCCTTTCTGCAGCTAAATTCAAAGATAAATTTTATCACATGGAAAATGTGCGTGTCTGCCTGGATGCACATGTATTGCCTTATGATGACAAGACCCTTTTTAGGGATAATAGAAAAAGTATTGTCAAAACCAGGCACCTGTTTAATATATTAATTGGATAAGAACCTTTTTAGCTCAAAGTGAGCATCTGGTTTTTTGCTCACTAATTTTGCCCTAGAAAATAGAGGTAGTATAAAGTCCCATTTAGATTCCCTATTAGATTCCCTATTACTATTTCAGCCCCAATTCTATAGCACTTCGTTGGAAAAGGCAGAAGGATTGAGCTTATGGTATTGTCAGTTTCCCACTCATGACAAGAGCCTGTAATTTCTTTGAAAATGAAGGCACGCAAAGCACCCACAATTGCATCAATTTATCCGTCAAAACCCTTGTAATTGTTAGACAATACTGGAGATAATTTGAAGGGCCATCAGGTCTACAGGGAGTTGTTTAACTATTACCGTAATTCCCCGAGACAGCATGTTACACCAAACAATCGTGCGCGTTTCTGCCAGGTGGATATTAAACCACGATTCATTTGCCTTTGGAACTAGAATCTGTCTTTTTTCCCCCCCACAAAATATAACAGGGAGCTTCCAGGTTCCTGCACATAACTTGGGGAGGAACAGCTGCTCGCATATTTCAAATTGCATTCACGAATTTCTCCTTGACTAGTAGTGGCCAGCAGATGAAGGTAACCAACCCCAAATGTACCTGGATGTTGCTCACAGGCAGCTGCACTGAAGTGGCTGAATTTGGACCCTGCAGAGAGAGTGGCAGTAGCAGCTGGGCAGTCCCTTGCGCAGCCAGAAGCGCTTGGGGATGGGCAACGACCGCAGTTTGTGGCTGTCTCTGTGAACTCACATAGAACTGAGAGATGACCTTTTGTGGCTCAGCTTTGGCTACAGGTATCTCTTGCTTGATAACCAGGGCCTTTTTGGCAACTAGGTTTTGGAGATCTGCTGGCCTGGGCTGCCCTAAAACATGGCTGGCATCAGAGACCAACTGCCTTGCCTTAGCGCTGTCTGCCAGGGTGCTTTCTTCTTTAACAGAGTTGTTGTTATGTTGCCGGTTCAAAGGCATCGGCGTTTTAGCAGAAGCCTGGCCCTGAGGGGGATGAAGAGGGTGACTCCGCTTCTCGACCTCCAGCTGCATTTTCAACACTTCCACTAACTTCTGCTCTTGTTCCAGTTTTCTTTTCAGCTCTTCGATCTGCTTCTCTTTCTCTTGAAGCTTGCGGTCCTTCTCAGTGGCGTCCAGGTCCATGCCGGACGTATTTCCGGAGTCTTCGTTCGCGGCCGCTCGAAGAGGGGAAGCGCTTGGGAACTGCGACGGAGACATCATGGTTATGATTTCCGTCAACGTGTCGGCCATGTTGGCATCGTCCGTTCCGAGACTGGACTGTTCCGAAGGAGAGGGCGAGATGGGCAAAGGGGAGCCCACGTGTTCCAGGGGTCCCGTTTTGTGGCCAGTCGCAACCGGCGTCGTTTCTGAAGAGGAACTGGGAGCAGAATTCATGGCCTGCTTATTTAATGGCGGGGCGGGGAATGGAGTAGTGGCTTCTCCAGGTTTACTGGTTCCGTTACTGGAAGCAGTTGCTGCCACTGTGTTAATTGTGCCGACAGAATTATTGTTAAGATCCTGATAGGGTTTCAGGCGCTCAATGAGATCTATTTTAGTTCCAGACACAGGCAATCCTCTTAGCTTTAATTCCATTTTCAGTTCAGCTACCTGAAATGGGGGAGGGGGGAGGGAAGAGGAGAGGAGAGGGTGATTTTTTTTAACAGAAATGAAGTCACTAGGATGAAGCAATCCAATGAAGAAATTACCACCGCTGGAGTCAACACCACCCGCAATGGATCGTTTACTTAAATCCTGCAGAATAAAACCGAAAAGTCTAACGTGCCCTGAATAATGGGCATGAAATATTAAAATGACTAGAAGCAATGGAGCCGTGTGGATCCCGCCTAAAGAAGATGTTTGAACTCAGGGCTTTGTTTGAAACTTCCCTGTATCTATATCTATCCATCTCTACTTCTGTATACATCTACATCTCTGCTGATGGACAAGCTGTGCGGTAAGAATGCCGACAGAGCTCTGAAGTCTGGGCTGGATAACATTTAATTTTCATTCCCTTTTGAAAGAATGCATTTTTAGAGCAGCTTCAACTCTGCATGTATTTGAAAGCCAAGAAGAAAAAACAGGTTATTTCGGTTTAATAGTTCCAAAGTCTTACTGAGTGAGGTTCCTGAAACAAAGAAACCCTCTCAATCTAAACAGTGAAAATATTACTATTTATAGGTATAATCTCTGGAGTTGAGAGAAAAGGCAGCTATACAGACAGCAGCATTAATTTGTGTAGTTGCCAAAAGACTTCTGTAATATCCCTACGGACAGTCCTTGCAGTTTGGTTATTTACAATGTTAACTGAACGCATTCAGAAGTTACAGGATTTCAGCTACATTTTAAAAAAGGGAGTGAAACTCAAAAGATGGCAATCTTTTTATACTTGAACCCTTTTGTAGAAGCTTATAGTCCATTAGCTTCACTGCTTCCTGTCATAATTAATACGAGCAGATTCCCCCTAAAATGAACAATGGATTTGTGTGAAGCCCACACGAATAAGACTCATTATTTCTGTGGGGTTAGGGTTGGGCTAGAAATAAATATACCATTTACTTTTAACAATTAAATTTTAATCGGTTGATGGCGGGGGTTCCCCCACTTTGTGGTCCTGCAACCAGCCACGAGGCTGCAGCAGGCAAAACAAGGCACAAAGGCAGGAATGAATTCTGGCATGGCTCACTCAGCCTGGGCAAGCCTGATCAGGTTAAAAAAATAAAACAATGGGACACCCGGGAACTGCTCATGATTCCAGAACAAGCCCTGATCCACAGTTTAAGAATCTCTGCCCCAGAAGTTTCTTCCGCGCTAAAAAGGCGACGGAAAATATTTCTGTTTATAGCCGAATAAGTCAATACCAAAAAGAGCGGGTCTAATTGCATCTGAGGGATTAACCCTCTATCCCTTTTAAAACGTTAACTGCTAACAGCTGCAATTTCGTTTTCCCAGCTGTATGAAGCAGAACTATTAATAGGCAAGTACTTGAAGGCAGAATGCTAAAATTATCCCCTCTTGCCTGCCTTTCTAAATCACTGGGTTAAACATCCTTTGTGTCCTGCTATCCGATCCCGTTTATCCACTTAATCACCACTACAGACAAGATAAGCTGAAAAATCATGGCCAGCTCTCTGCAGTCCGTATCTAGGGAAAGATCTCCTCTGCCATTCTAACCCTGGTTCACAGCTGTTATTTGCAGAATTTGTTGTCATCTACCTCCCCTGCATTGTGCATAATTTTATTAACTTCTCTTACGTTATTATTATTGCTTTTAAAGTAGCAATATATTTCTCTCCCCATTCCCCTCCGCTCCAAAAAATCAGTTAGTTGCCTGTGTCCTTAAGAGTAGTTAGGTGCTCTTTTCAACATATTTTTCAACTCGGCACCAATATGTCTGAGTTTAGCCTTATAATGTAGACCAGTCTAAGAATCAGACACCATGTAGACCTAAAGCTACTTCCAACAGAATGGCTATGGTAACAGAATCTTGCAATCTTGAATGAGGTTCCCTGTCTCCCTCCTTTAACTAATTGTGAAATGGGGAGGAAGGACTGTCTGAGGTGTTTGTGAACTTCCTTGACCTGGCCTTAAGTTTCATTTCTTTTATTTCACTGACATAGTAGGTGGTCTTCCCTCTGTCCTTCAAGGCCCTCCGGGTTTCTCAAGCTTGGCAAGAAATTCTGGCAGTTGAAGCCCACACAATCTTCAAGTTGCCAAGTTGGAAAGACACTGCTGTGGTTATCCTCTACCGAAGGGAAGCAAATGAGCACAGCTCGTTTAATCTAATTTCTACATATTCATGGACTTCTCAGGGCAGCAACGTTCTTCTTGGGCAAACACCCTGCTTGTGATAAAAGAAGACAGCAAGATTGTGATTGGGCGTCATGCAAAAAAGAGGAAAAACTCACACAGCCCCACCCACGTGTGATATGGACTGGCCTCCTTCATATCTGAAATTCCCCATCGTTTTCCACTGAAATCTGGCATGCAGAAATTTATGGGAGACACGCTACATCAGGGGTCCTCAACCTTGGCAACTTTAAGACTTGTGGACTTCAACTCCCAGATTTCCTCAGGAATCTGGCTGAGGAATTCTGGGAGTTGAAGTCCACAAGTCTTAAAGTTGCCAAGGTTGGAGAGGCCTGCTCTAGATCTAGAGCTACATTTTTTGTAAACTGAAAAAAAATACCACATTTTGACCATTTTCCATTTGGGTGAGTTGGCATCTGCCAGAGGGAGTCAAGCTATTCCCCAAAGCCCCTGAAGGCAGGACAAGAAGCAACGGGTGGAAACTAATCAAGGAGAGAAGCAACCTAGAACTAAGGAGAAACTTCCTGACAGTGAGAACAATCAACCAGTGGAACAACCTGCCTCCAGAAGCGGTAAATGCTCCAACACTGGAAGTTTTTAAGAAGAGACAGGGCAGCCATTTGTCTGAAATGGTATAGGGTTTCCTGCCTGAGCAGGGGATTGGACTAGATGACCTCCAAGGTACCTTCCAACTTTACTATTATTATTATTATTATTATTATTATTATTATTATTATTATTATTATTATTATTATTATTATTATTATTATATTATCTTGGAAAAAATAAAATGATTCAAAAGGCAGGTGAGTTAGAAGTCATTCTGGGGTCATTAAGGGACACTTTTTTCAGGACCCTTGGAAGAGGCTTCACACTGCACTTGTTGATTTTATTATTTTACCTTCAAATCATCCAAGCTGGGAGGAAGAGGTCCTGGCTTTCTGTGTAAAATATTAGTGTTCTGTCTTGGTGCGCTGACCGCTACTGAAGATGTGCTGTTGTTCAAAGTAGTCAGTGGTACATTCCCAGTGTTACCCTGTTTGTCATTTACTGGCCTTCAAAGGAAAAAGAGGAGGAGGAAGAAGAAGATCAACCTTCAAAACCAAATTTATCTTTTCCATCCATTTCGTTCAACACGTCCTGCCATTTTTTCCCCCCTTTAGCCACCAAACATTTGATTAGGAGTGGGCCGGAATAGAGAAATGCCATTTTAAAGCTTCAAAATCATCTTGTTTATTAGCTTTGAAGATTATTTTATTCTGTTAATGTTACTCGCTAGACTAAACTGCAGTGCGGAGAGACAGACAGACCCCATTCATCACACAAAAAGACATACAAGGAATGAATGGCCTGGCCTTTCCCGGAAAATTAAAAATTAAAATAGGGAAAAGAATGTCTCTATTCCAGCCCACTTTTCATCAATAATGGAACAGGTCTGCTTCTCTTATTGATCAAGCTGTCCAGGAGGGATTTTGCCATCCTGCAGAGCAGGTTTTGAACATGTACAATCCATGCTTATCCTGCGTAGCCGCTGTATAGAGCAGGGGTCCCCAACCTCCGGTCCGTGGACCGGTACTGGGCCACGGCATGCCAGCAACCGGGCCGCACAAACAAGCAAAGCCCCATTTGCAGGATGCAGGCAGCACACAAAACCACGCCCCCTCTGCTCCATGGAAAAACCTCTCTCCATGTAACCGGTCCCTGGTGCCCAAAAGGTTGGGGACCTCTGGTATAGAGCTTATACCAATATACAATATAGGGAAGCTATATGATCAGTATCTGCATTAGGTACCCTTTGGACCAAGTTAGATGCAGTATCATTTGCATGAACGCAATTTATTTTTTTTAAAAAAACAACCTGTTGTCCACTTAGTTTTGGGGAAGTATGATTGTCTCCTGGCCATGGAGAGGAGACCTTAACCCAGTGTTTCTCAACCTTGACAATTTTAAGGCATGTGGACTTCAACTCCCAGAATACCCAAGCCAGCATTGCCTTAACCCCTTGCATAATCCTTTCCTTGCCAATGTCCTGCCCAACCTTCCTCCCATTCGCAAAGAGGAGAAATGGAAAGAACAGCTTGGATTCCAAAGTGCAAATTTAGCCAAAATGCAAATAGCCCTGAGGAAGAGGCTGGTTGACCCCAGTGGAGGAGGACTGCTGACAGACTGGAGGAAAGAGACTCTTCACGCTCACTGGGAGAGATGAGGAAACCGAACACACGCAGAACCGTCCAAGATTCACCTACTTGAGTGGTGCAGGAAGAATTGTCTGGTAATTGTAATGTTGCTGCTGTTGGCTCAGGATTTGCAGTTGCAAAAACAGTTGCTGCTGCTGCAGCAAACGGGCGTAGTTGGTGTCCATCGGGGGCTCGTTTTTCTCTCCTTTCTGGTCGGGGGGAATATACTGATGGTACTTCAGTTTCTTCACTCTGGGCTTCGGTTCTTTGCTTTTCTTGCTCCGGGGTCTGTCACTGGGGTTCTTGGGGTGAAGTTGCTATTTTTCAGAAAGAGAATAATACAAAGCGACGCTTTGGATCCAGAGCTGAAGCTCAATCCAAAACTGCCGTTCTGTGTTACAGTAGAGATTTTGTTTGTTTGTTTGTTCCTTTCTCCGTAAAGATCAGAGGCTTCCAAACTTGGCGACTTTTAAGACTCGTGGACTGAATGGGGAATTCATGGAATGGAAGTCCACGAGTCTTAAAAGTTGCCACGTTTGAAGACCTCTGCCTTACATTCCTTTTCTCCAGGAAGTCAAGAGGCAAGTGACCTTGCCCTCCAGTTTCATCCCAACAGCTACAAGAGTATGAGGAAGATGAATGATTGGCCCAAAGTTCCAAATGGAGGGAAACTAACCAAGGAGAGAAGCAACCCAGAACTAAGGAGAAATTAGTTAGAACAGTTAACCTGCCTCCAGAAGCGGTGAATGCTCCAACACTGGAAGTTTTTAAGAAGAGACTGGACAGCCAATTGACTGAAATGGTACAGGGTTTCCTGCCTGAGCAGGGGGTTGGACTAGATGACCCCCAAGGTCCCTTCCAACTTTAATATTATCATTATAAAGTCACCGAGTGAGTGTTCATGGCTGTGCATGGATTTGACCAATACAGGTAGTCCTTGACTTACAACCAAAATGGAAGATCTGAAATTCTGTTGCGAAGGAAGCTAAGTGGGCTATGCCCAATTTTTACAACCCTTTTTTTTGCCACGGTCGTTAAGCAAATTGCTGCGGTTGTTAAGTGAATCATGCAGTCGTTAAGCAAATCCGGCTTCTCCCCTTGACTTTGCTCATTGGAAGCCAGCTGGAAAGATTGAAAATCACATGTTCCTAGGATGCGTCAACCATCGTAAATACATGTTGACTGCCAGATGCCCGAATTCTGATCACATGACGGTGGGGATGCTGCAATGGTTATAAGTGTGAGGACCAACTGTCTAAGTTACATTTTTCAGTTCTGTTGTAACTTTGAATGGTTGCTAAACGGATGGTTGTAAGTTGAGGGCTATCTGTATACGTACCATTATACTGCACTGGTTCTTGATCTGGAAAAGAAGGATATTTATAGATTCAACAGTAAGAATTCCGGACTGAATTCAGTTATCTATCTATAATCGAGAAGATGATTATCTTTGGAGTTGATTCTTTTCACTTTAGCAGCTGCTCTTAACCATTTCACTTAACTATCTCTCCAAAACAGACCAAACTCAATCTTTATTGATAGGAAAATATTGCTCTGCATTCTGTCTTGCTAATTATTGAGACATAAACGTTAGTACTTTAATAATGTAAGTTGCCAGAATTGTAGCTTCGCCTCATCAGTCAGAAATTATTATCCTAAAATTTAGGTCAGTGTCTCTTAAATTGTGATTTAAGTGTTAAAAGCTTAGCGTTACACGCTAAGGACTCTAGCAAAAGTCGGCATAACATAAAGGTGATGTCAACCTTTTGTCTACTCCATTCAGTGAGATATCTTATAAAAACAATGTTATAGAAACTGGCAGATGTAGCTCCTTTCCTGCAGTCATCTGCAAAACCACTAATCCAGCTGGCGACATTCTGAAAAATGCAATTACTATATTTACAATATCAATACCCAAGGTAAAAAATATTTATTTTAGGAAAATGATTAATAGTTACTGCAGAGCTGGATGGCGATGAAGATTTCATGCTTGCTTGCCAATGCATACATGTGGGTTTTTTCCCCCTAAAGTTTTAAAAAGCTCTTGCCCAACTAATTATATATCTTATTATTCCTGTTTAAAATGTTCATTTTTTGGTTGAGGAAAGTGGTATAATTAAACCAACACCCACTGTTTTTGTTCTGCCCTACCTTTATTAGTGTTGGCCCACTGCAGTGTTTTGTGGCAGTCACAGAATTTGTGGTAAGAGGAGCAGCGGTTGTGCGTGTGACATGCTGATCTGTGACAGGTGGCTTCAAAAAGTCAGGTCCTGGTATTGTTATGGGGGGATACTGAGAAGAAAACAAAATGAGAAGCAGCTATTTAAACATTTTCCGACCTTCGGTAAGTGTCAGCTTTTCACAGCGATGTCATGGTATTTCATTATAGCTATATTCCCCTAAAAGCAGTCTAATGAAATTCAGGGAAACTGTCATTGTTCAATAATCAATCCAAATATATTTATGAATTAATTCTGCTTTGTGCAGTAAGCTTTTCTTTTCCTTAAAATAAATTTGGGAACATCTGTATGCCTTACCTGTGTACGCCTTTTGATTTTGAAAACTGCATGAAAGTTTAATCGTATTTTGGAAGGAGAAAATGCTTATTTATTATATATCAACTGTATGAAAGCTAGTTTTTTTCTCTTTGCTAGCTAGCTGATAATACACTTGAAGAAATATCGATAGCGCTTAGACTTATATACCGCTTTACAGTGCTTTACAGCCCTTCTCTAAGCAGTTTATGGAGTCAGGATATTGCCCCCAACAATCTGGGTCCCCATTTTACCGACTTCAGACAGATGGAAGGCTGAGTCAGCCTTGAGCCAGTGAAAATCAAACTGCCAAACGAACTGCTGGCAGTTGGCAGTCCGCAGAAGTAGCCTGCAGTACTGCAGTACTATTGTGCCACCATGGCTCTTAATATTAAAAAATGTTAGATATAAAGGCAGCTATCGTGCTTTCCGTTCACAGCCAACAACTCCGCACTGCTTCCTATGCAACACGTCACATCACACTTTTGATGCTCCACTCTTGCGTGAATGGAGCTCCCTGCGTGCACGCACACGCCAGCCCTCCACTCATGCAGCCTGGTCCCTTCTCCCCTCCTCCAGCCGGGCTGCCAAGCCACAAAGGTTGGGGACCGCTGCGCTAATTGTAGAGGACAGAGAAATGATGATTGAAAAGGTATTTTACTCTCAATACTAAAGACGTTGCGACAGAGTGAAAATCATAGAAAGCAGCCTATTTCAACAAATTGGCACAATGAAGTATTCAATGCTGTTCCTAGATAGGTTGGAAGACTAATTATGCTCAACCATAAACAAGCCATCTGTCTGATTTGATTAGCTCTTTCTTTATTTGTGACAAAAGTGTCCAACTGGACCTCTGACTTTTCTCTGGAGGGGGATATAAGGACATAAAAATGAGTAATATTTGAATCCGAAGCTAGAAAGACACAGCTATTAGCGGGAGAGAAACTGCTTGGTTCATACCAGAAGACAGCAACATTTCAAATGGCTGGCAGCGTACCTGCGTGGCTGAGGAAGCTGGGGTGACCGGCGAGGGTACTTCTTTCGCTTTGGGTTCTCCGGGGGAAGCGGTTGACCCTTGGGACTCCTGACTACCAGGCTGGTCGGGAGATAAAGCATCGCTGCTGTCTTCGTCAAACGAGAAATCATCCGCAGCTTGAGGGTAGTTCTCCTGACCAACCGCTAAGAAAAGACAAGGATTCTTCTTTTAGTTAGGTCAGGGGTAGGCAACCTTGGCTCTTTTATGACTCGTGGACTTCAACTCCCAGAATTCCTGAGCCAGCCATGGCTCAGCTTGGAAACCTCTCCCTTTCCCCTCAGCATGGCTGGCTCAGGAATTCTGGGAGTTGAAGTCCACGAGTCATAAAAGAGCCAAGGTTGCCTATCCCTGAGCTAGGTCATTATAGAGAGAGGAGACATTGGCGAATACAGGTGGTCCTCAGCTTACAAGCACAATCGTGGCCAGGATTTTTGTTGCTAAGCAAGGCGGTTGCTAAACGAGTCAAGCCCGTTTTTGCAAACTTCCTCGCCAGGGTTAAGTGAATCACAATTACTCACGAATCCGACTTCTCTCATCGACTCTGCTTGTCAGAAGCTAACTGGGGGGGGTGGGGGTGCAAATAGCAATCGCGTTGACCCGAGGATGCTGCAGCCATCATAAATACTTGCCAAGGGCCTGAATTTTGATCCTGGGACCATGGGGACGCTGTGAGGATTGGTCATTGGTCACTTTTTTTCAGTGCCATTGTCACTTTGAGTGGTTACTAAATAAGTGGTTGTAAGCCGAGGACTTGTTGCACAGTGATTGCACCAACTGGAAGTATAGGCTTGTGTTCCCAATCATGTTTATTCTAATCCATAGATCTTAACATATGGATTGTTTCTGATTTTTCTTTTTTCTTTTCGTTATCTCTTTTTAGAAAAGGACAATGGCTTTATCAAGCAGGTGAATAGATGATTCTTTTACAGGGGAAAACCATCCAGATGGTACGTGTTCACTCACTGCCTATGATTTAGAATCGTAGAATCACTTCCACCAATGCAATAGAAAAGGTGAACAATATTATTCCGTACAATTCCAAAATGAATACTTTGTTGAAATACAAAAAAAAAAAAAAATTATGTTAGACAGACACACGCAGAGACACACACACACACGTTTGCGTATTCTTTTTCCTTTTGTCTATTTTTATTTATGTTTCCAGTCTTAATAGACTGCTCTCTTGAGTGACAAACCAAGAATGCTCTCTAGAGGAAGTGTCACAATAACACAAAGGCACATTTATAATGGGTATTGCAACACTTCAGGCTTCAGATTTTCCCGATCTATGATTTCCGGCAACAGACTTGCCTATAATGGCTTCTTTGACGCTGGAGTCTACAGGAAGAATATTCTTCTCCACAAGTTCCATAGGGCCCGGCCTCTGAGCGATCTTCTCGTTTAAGTCATCTGCAAGTCGCGCCCTCTTTAACTTCATCTGAGTGGCCTGGAGAGAGGGTTCTGCAAACGTTTCTGGGAAAAAGAACAGAACTACAACGGTTAAAAAACTTTGAAGTGCTACATTAATTCTACCTCCAATGTTTAGTGCATGTTTATCTAAAGTTGTAATGGAGATAGTAAAGCAGAAAGTGTAGAACTAGAAAAAGAGAATAAGAGAACACTCCAGAGCTTCCCTATTACAGCAGACTGAACAAATCCGAAGTGAGACACTTTCTATGTAAAAATAACAGCTCCAATGAACTAAGTTTTAATCCTACTTAGTTAAACTTGTAACATTTTGCATCCCAGATGAAGGTAAGAAATTGTTTTAAATCTGGGTTTTAAATCCAATTCTCGCTTGCTGAGCTTGGTTCTGACAATAAGGTGAACCATAACCTTCAGTTTATAACCTGTAATAATTAGATTCACACGCACAACATATTAAACCAGAGTCCAACAAACCATATTGTGTGCTTGGATATACCCACTGCCGTTTAGTTGGTGTAAAACAGGGGTCTTCAAACTTGGCCCGTTTATGACCTGTGGACTTCAACTCCCAGAATTCCTCAGCCAGAATGCCTGGCTGAGGAATTCTGGGAGTTGAAGTCCACAAGTCATAAAAGGGCCAAGTTTGAAGACCCCTGGTGTAGATAAGTCACACTTTTTAAAACCTGTTGTTGGGGTTGGTAATGTGGGAAAACACATGGTAAAGAGGCAGCCTTGCATTTTTTGCTGATAAGTTTCACTTATCCTATTCAGAAATTCAGAAATTTAATCAGGAAATAGGAAATCAAAGGGGATTTCTCACCTTCAAGAATATGCATCCTGACTAATTCTGATCGATCAGGCCTACTGCGTATTTTATGCTTCAGAAAGTTTTCAGTCTGGAAGAAAAGAGGCAAAAATATACACACTACACTTAACTGGTAATAAGTACAAAATAGTTCCAGTTTTGCTGGCATTGATGGAAACCGCAAAGCACTGTTGGACAGCAATTTTATTATCTGCCAATGCTTTGCAAGATGTTGCCCGATATAACAGAACTATGTTTACTATTTATTTTAAATCATCCAAAAATTCAGGTTCTTGATCATCCATTCCACAAGGTGTAAAATGAAAACTGAACCACTTCAAATTTTATATTCCAAATTTCGCTGCATTCAAGAACAAGAAACTTATTCTTACAGATCGCGTGCTTCTACTTCTCAAAGCAATAACACAAATAGAATTCTATCTTTATACAGAAGTAGAATGCTAATTAGTCTATAATCTGAAATTCTTACCAAATCTATCACAGGTGCAACCACAGGAATATTATTGAACAGGTTTTGAATTTTAAAACAATTGTCATTTCCCCTTATAATGTAGTTTGTTTTTCTGAGTATTTATATTGAGTACTTTAAGCTGCATTAATGTATCTATCAGAGGAAATGTCAGTTGTTTTTCCCATAAATCTGCATTATTTGTCCACAAAAGCTTACAATATATTACAGTCTCATGTATCAAAACACAATCTAAAACATTATGAACATTAGAAAATGTCCATATACCTATGGGTGTTTTTAAATTTGTTTTTAATAATAAATCACCAAGCTATTTCCCTATTTCCCTTAGTTTCTAAGCAAATGTAATAAAACAAAGAGACTTCCCTTCAAGAAAAAAGTGAAGATAATTCTGTAGCACTTTTGTATCCTCATCAGTAAGTTTTAAAAATTCAGATGATAATTTAAACTTATACTTCGACTTCTCAAGTTTAGAACTATGAGAGAAGATGGCCTGGTTTTAATTGTTTAACAAATAATTTCAATTCTTTTATCTTTAGGTTGAAGAAATAGATAATTACTATAACGGCCTTTGCTCAAAAGAATTCTGAGAGTTAATAATTAAATATATCATGAATAATTAGTGGCTTCCAAATGCAATACTTCAACGGCCAGGTATGAAGCACACCTTACTAAGGAGTATATATTGTCTCATCACAAGGATTAGTTTAACTAATTTTGAAAGTGTTTGTCGGAATGTGTGGTTATTCAAGCTGTTGCTGAAGTTTGAATGGTTTAAATCAGTTCTCCCTCAATTTCATTACAGAAAGAACTCAAGTTTCTTTTCCAAAAATCTGTAACGATTTCTCCTCGTTTCCAAAAGCTCTTCGTATAACACTTTTCCCCAAGACAATCATATGCAAAGAATGAAATATCGTGTTCAAACTTGAGTTCTCACCCTGGCTCTTTCCAAACTCTTTATTTGCTCATGAAACACAGCTGGGCTCTTCAAAGCTAAAAGAAGGAAATGAAAAAGGGTCATGAAGCCAGGAGATCATAAAGGTATATATGAATTATCTTACATTTAAGCAGGTTTGTCAGTCGATCGAATCATCCTACGATTGACTGGACATGTCTTTCTAACCGACTGTCGTCGACATTATTTTAACGGGATCGACGTACCATGACCTAAGGTTTGTGAAATTAATTGAAGTATTTATACCTCATAATCGATTTTCTACTCGTCTTTTACCGGTAAAACGTGATGAGAATTATACATCTGGTTAATATATTGTCGAATAATAATAGTGGTAGTAGTAATAGTAAAAATATCTGTCTTGCATCAGGAGCCTGGTGTCAAATGAACAGGGATAATTAACACCGGCATAGCTTCTTCATTCTCTCTTTTCATATTCTGTACTCTGCTTACTAAGTATTTTTTAAAAATAGTATTGCATTTCCTGTATGTTTTAGGTTGGAAACAAAAACAAAAACAAAAAAACAAAAACACCCCAGCAATACAGTTACACCATAAAAACAAATAGAACAACAGATAATGACGGGATCCTAAGGCCATTTTGAGTAACTTCCACACAACCTGGCAGAATGGCAAGTAGGCCCAATAATAATGAACAAAGTTCTGCTATTTCCTAGAGTTTTCAAGCCAGACAAAGGTAAACAATCCCAGGAATAATTTTTTCCCTCGTTAGGTGGCCACTGCAGTCCCTAAAGCAGGGGTGTCCAACTGTGGCAACTTTTAAGACCTGTGGACTTCAATTCCCAGAATTCCCCAGCCAGCCATGAATGTTGGGAGTTGAGCTCCACCAATCCTAAAGTTGCCAAGGTTGGACACCCCTGCCCTAGAGTATTAAGATGCTCTTTTGGGCATCTCTTTCAACTCAAGGTCCAACATGAGATGGGAAGCAAATTAGGGCAACTTGTTTAATGCCATGATATAGCCTGACGTATTCATGGATCTTTATTACATTACATTAATGTAATGTAACATTAATGTAATGTAATATCATTACAGCAATATTTTTCTCAGGCAAACCTCAGCTATGCCAGCACAAGGTAAACAAGACGGTGTTTGCATGATACATGAAAAGCAAAGAAACACAACTATTAGCCAACTATGTTGGCTAATAAAACATAGTGAATCCTTGCACTCAATCACAGTAAGAGACGAGTGGCAAACACATCTGCATACCCTTGCAGAACATGCTTGGAAGAAAATGAAGCCACAGGAAACTTAGTTCACCAACTTTAGGGTACAAGAGGAGGGAACCTCCACTCAAGAGGACCCCAGAAAACAAATCCACGGTTTGTCTTTAATCTGTCAAGGGCTTGATCCTCTTGATTCGTCCAGACACAAAAAATTAAGAGTCTCGTTTCTGCCTACCAGATTAAATTATTATAAATCATTTCCCCCTTATTTAATTTCCAACTGCTCATAATTTAATTGTAATGAATTCCAGGTTTAATAAGGTAATATATTTCCCATCAATTTCCTTTCATTTTCAGATATTAGCAGAAGTCGTATTTACAGAGTTGTCACTCCTGCCTTTAAATTTGGATGGGGGACTGAATATTATCATCTATTCCCTTTCATCTTTAATAAGACATCTAAGCACTCAAGGTTACGCAAGCTTCGGAAAATAAAATTAGCCTTACGTGGCATGATTCCCTGGTCCACCAGCTGCTCTCTTGTTCGCCTTTGCTGTAGCTTCAGCTGAAGAACTGGCAACAGAGAAAAGGGATTTATTACTTGACAAGACGGAACTCTGTCCCACAGTTATAACGGCTGCGTTCTTTGGAGAGCTAAATAAATCCTTAACATTAAATGTTTAATCGGATCCAGGGTACGTTTACTGCTCAGATAGTGAGACTGTGTACAGGCAACCCTCATCATAACTGTTCAAAGTCACAACGGCACTAAAAAAAAAAAAAGTGACTTAGGACCGCTTTTCACACTTGCAACCGTCGCAGCATCCCCCCAGGGTCACGTGATCAAAATTCAGAAGCTTGGCAACTGGCATGTACTTATGACAGCTGCAGTGTCCCAGAGGTCAAGAAAGGACATACAATGGGGCAAAACTCACTGAACGACTGTCTTGCTTAGCAATGGAAATTTTTTGGCTCAACTGTAGTCCTAAGTCAAGGACTCTCGGTAGTGTGTGTGTACACAACACAGATGATTATCATCTGATGTTTTGGTGATTAGGATAGAGAACCTCTAAGATACAAATGCTTTTATGGGCAACAATATACAGTCTCTCCAGTGTGGCTTCATAAGAGTCACATTCTGCAATAGGCAAACACTTAGGCCGGCGTTATTTCTTCTACAATCACACAGCTCGGCACCACAAATATTAAAGGCAATGTACAGAGAAGACTGTCCATGGGGTTTTCATGGCAGTGGGTTGCCATTTCCTTCTCCAGTGGATCACATTTTGTCAAGGCCATGGTTTTCCCAGTTGCAATGTATGGATGTGAAAGTTGGACCATAAGAAAGGCTTAACAAAGAATGGAGGCCTTTGAACTCTGGTGCTGGAGAAGACTCCTGCGAGTCCCCTGGACTGCCAGGCGATCAAACCGGTCAGTCCTAGAGGAGATCAACCCCGACTGCTCTTTAGAAGGCCAGATCCTGAAGTTGAAACTCAAGTACTTTGGCCACCTAATGAGAAGGAAGGACTCCCTGGAGAAGAGCCTGATGCTGGGAAAGATGGAGGGCAAGAGAAGAAGGGGACGACAGAGAATAAGGTGGCTGGATGGAGTCTCTGAAGCAGTAGGCGTGAGCTTCAATGGACTCCAGAAGATGGTAGAGGACAGGAAGGCCTGGAGGAACGTTGTCCATGGGGTCGCGATGGGTCGGACATGACTTCGCAACTAACAACAGAGAAGACATTGTTCTGATCAACAGGTATATATGCACAAGCACATCACTGAAACCCAACTAGCATAATTGTTGCAGATGCTCTTGTCTGGGTGCTATTAACGCTCGTGAATGCATCATAGGCCACAGGCAATCTCAGTCGTCGATGTTCTTTGCAACAGCCCTTAGAGCTCAACCTGGAAACGGGACAAGAATACTAGCTGGCTTGTCTCCAGCAAAAAAAAAACTTGGAACCTTTGGGACGGCGTTATTCTCTCTACCACACCTATGGGGTGAGTCAGGGACATGGGGAAAGAGGAGTAAGGGAGAGCCACATGTTTATAGCATCCACAATTTTATAAGCGTTCCAGAAGATCAACAGAAAGGAGAGTTTTATTTTCTGGGCAATCTACTTTTTATCTGTTTCCAGTTACATGTTAATGTTTACCCCTGGATCTGATTTACAGTAGGAAAATAAAATTTTGTAAACAAGACTTTATCTCTCTTTTTAGCAATGGTTGCAAAATATTTTGAACTGGGCATCTATGTACAATACCTTTATTCTCTTCCTTAAAATAAAGAGTATGGTACATTAAAATCAAAAGAATATTAAGGTATTAAAAACAAAAGCATCCAATTAACAAAATTGTTAAAATTTATTAAAAACAATCCCCACAGAATGGTATTGTCTTTTTTCCAGAAAGAAAAATATAAAGATTTTTAAAGGCTAATGATTTTAATGTGCAATGTATCTTTTATATTTTTTTTAAAAAAAGCATTACAGTTGTTTTGAATATATGGTTTTGACATAGCCAGAAATCATTAGCTTATAGCAGAGCAAAATAAAATCTCAACTCTGGTAGAAAGGGCAAAAGGTCTTTTGGAAAAAAAGTAAAATATTGCATAATACATTATCCTTAGACATGAAACTAGCAACTAGAATTAAGTTTTCCATTACTTCTTCCAAATCAACAAAGTTATTGTGTCACCCAAAAAATGATGCAGATTAATTCCCTAAGGAGATTAAATAGTAAATACTAATAAGAAAGCAAACTTAGAAGAAAAATATTTTCTTCTGGGGAAAAAAAATGAAAAAGCTAAACTTGCTAACCTTTATCCAAAAGTAAGAAATGCATGTCTTCTCTCTACCTAGAAGTATACAAATTTATTTTTCAACTCAAAATTAGCTGGTATATCTCCATCAGCAAAGACTTTTATATATGGAATTTTGAAATTTTATAAGCTTCTTGGAGTCACCTAAACGTGAGTTGGGCAGCTATACACAGTAATTTTGTTTAATAAAAACAAACAAACAGACAAACACATAATAACAAATACATGTAGGGATTGAATGCATTTCTGGAGGATTTCGATCTGCAGCTATGCCATCATATTAAGACACGGTACAAAAAGTGCTTCTTCAAGGAAAAACTTCATCATTATAGCTACAGTAAGGATAAAAAGTCTAAACAGAAGCCAGTTTTTTAATATAAGGAAAGGCGACTCATTTCCTTATTTTTTTCAAAGCCTTTTGTATGCTGTGCTATTTTTTCCTTGGCAACAGAAAAATAACTTGAACGGAACTTAGGCTGTCCACTTCTTGCAGAGGCCAACTCAGTGAGGCCTAAGAACAAACACAAATTATTAGGAAACTGTAACTAATCTTTTAAAAACTTTGAACGTCAACTATTTAAGTTACAGTTATGTCAAAGAGTTCAGCCATGTTACAATGCCAAACATCTGCATCTAGCACAATGCTGTGAAATCTACCCGTTTATTAAGGTAATGAGAAAGTCACTGGAGGTTGCTGCTCTTAGTACAGATAGTCCTCGACTTACAACAATTCATTTAGTAGCTGTTCAAAGTTACAACGACACTGAAAAAAGGGGCTTATGACCATTTTTCACACTTACGACCGTTGCAGCATCCCTGTGGTCACGTGATCAAAATTCAGATGCTTGGCAACTGGTTCGTACTTATGACCGTTGTAATGTCCCAGGGTCTTGCAATCCCCTTTTGTGACCTTCTGACAAGCAAAGTCAATGGGGAAGCCAGATTCACATAACAGCCATGTTATTAACATAGCAAATGAAATGATTCACTTAACAACTATGGCAAGGAAAGTCGTAAAATGAAGCAAACTCACTTAAGTAGATGTTAAGACTCTAGAAAGAGTACAGAGAAGAGCAACAAAGAGGATCAGGGGACTGGAGGCTGAACCATACGAAGAATGGTTGCTGGAATTGGGTATGTTTAATTTAATGAAGAGAAGGAGGAGGGGGGACATGATAGCAGTCTTCCAGTATCTCAGGGGCTGCCCCAAAGAAGAGGGAGTCAAGCTATTCTCCAAAGCGCCTGAAGGCAGGACAAGAAGCAACGGATGGAAACTAACCAAGGAGAGAAGCAACCTAGAACTAAGGAGAAACTTCCTGACAGTGAGAACAATTAACCAGTGGAACCACCTGCCTCCAGAAGTGGTGAATGCTCCAACACTGGAAGTTTTTAAGAAGAGACTGGACAGCTACTTGTCTGAAATGGTATAGGGTTTCCTGCCTGAGCAAGGGGTTGGACTAGATGACCTCCAAGATCCCTTCCAACTTTATCATTATCATTATCATTATCATTATTATTATTATTATCTAAAGTTTCACTTAGCAACATGAATTTTGGGCTCAGCTGTGGTCCTAACTCAAGGATGACCTGTATAGACTCTAGAAAGAATAAACAGTGTTAGATACCTTGACTCTACTGCAAAAAAAAACCCTAGCAATTGTAAGAACAACTGCTGCCAAAAGTACAAATGACATTAGCTGAGCAGAAATCCTATTTGTTATACGGATTACCAAAATATTTACTGCTGCCAGAAACCCAATGCAACCTAAGCCATGGGCAAACTCTACTGGAAGAACCAGGCCCCAAGCAATATCATAATGCCATTTCATCATACCGGGTTGTTTTTGCCAAGAAAAAGCCATAAAAATGTTTTATCAAATCATCACAACTACACAATTAATTTAATAGGGATTGTGCCTTTGTCATTCTTCTCAATTGGTCAGAGAGCTTCGACATTTTCAATCTCATAAAACGTACAGTCAATAACCAAACTAGACTTGCTGTATGGTTGTATTAAAATATAATAACATTCTCTGAAAAGATGATACATTAGCTTTTAATTTGTTTCTTTTTTGTGATGGCTTTATGCTTTTGCTTGTGTTAGCCACCTTCAGTTGCTCAATTTTGAACTAGTATTCGGGGAAATAATCAGGAAATAAACATTTAATTTTAGATTTGGGTCTCTGGCACTAATATATTAAGACAATGATTTTCAATCTTTTCTTCACCACAGAACCCCTTTAAATATGTTTCGTGGCCACGGACCACCAAGACTTAACTCGAGATTTAAATCATAACATTTCTTCAAGCCTTCGTGGACCCCGTGATGTCATCGCAGCCCCCCCAGAGGTGATAATACGCCTTTAATGATAATATGTCTTTCATCATAGCTATTTGTTATAATTGCATATTTGAATATTTCAATAGTGTTTCATCCAAACTTCAACAACTTCTAAAACATTTTTAGTTATCTGAAGTACTATAAAAGACATGATACCTTTCAGATTTGTAACGTAAATTATTTCGAGAACTCTGTCGCTATTTGATTCTCCTTGCATTTCAACATCCAAAGGAGAGTTATGCTAATTACCAACCGCTTGAGTGAGCATTTCTGCTAATAATTTCCGTGACAATTAACAGAAACACATTCATTAAAGAGTTCCACAAGCACTGAAACAATGTGCTGTCCAATTCAATTGATTGCTTCAAGTTGAACTGAAAATAGAAAGAAAATCCAAAGGGGTGGTGTTCATTCCTTCAGGTGCGTCTTTTGATCAAATCAGGAGATAAAATTCCAATTGCCAACTGAGGCAATCCAGCCAGGAGACCACAATTGCACCAGACTGTTGATCCTTCTTCCCCTGACATTCCTTTCTTGACCCATCACTCCTGGGAGGCCCCCCAAATGGTACCCCCAGATATTAGGTTACCCACACCAACCCCCAGCTTTTATTCCTCATTCTCCAATCTTACCATCAGTCAACACTAGTAGGCCAGTAATCTGACACAAGCTGCTCAGCTGGACATAAATCTTCTAAACACACCCGTTCCACACTGTTCCTCAGCTGGGCATTAATCTTCCAAACACTCTTCTGTCACTTCGCTCCATCACTGGAGGTTTTTAAGAAGAAACTGGACACCCATTTGTCTGAAACGGGACTCTAGGGTCTCCTGCTTGAGCAGGGAGTTGGATGAGGAAGTCCTGCAAGGTCTCTTCCAACCCTGATATTCCCTTCTATTCCCCAAACTATCTAATGTCGGTCCTCTTCTCTAGGTCCCCTCTTCATTTAAGTGCCCAGAAGGAGGACAGATGGAACTTCTCACTCTGCAAGGTCACACGTCATCTGATCTCATAGCTCACACATAGCTAAACCAAAGACAACATGAGCTCCAGAGCAGGACAATCTAAGCAGGAATCCACATCCTGGTATTCAATCTAAACAATGCCAACAACTGAAGCCCAGCCTGCTTGCCAGTACTTCCTGAGAAGACTTGCAGCAGGGGTGGAACAGTCACCAGTTAGACCAGGGGTCTTCCAACTTGGCAACTTTAAGACGTGTGGACTTCAACTCCCAGAATTCCCCTGGCTGAGGAATTCTGGGAGTTGAAGTCCACAAGTCTTAAAGTTGCCAAGTTGGAAGACCCTGAGTTAGACTCTCAACTGCTGCATCCATCAACTGCCAGCTGTTGTAACCCAACACTTTAGGCTCCACAAGAACACCTTCCAACTCTCTGGTCAGAGAAGGCTCTACCAGCTTTTGCCCTTTTGGCCACCTTCACAAGACCATACAGGTAGTCCTTGACTTAGGACCACTATTGAGCCCAACATTTCTGTTGCAAACCGAAACTGTTGTTCAGTGAGTTTTGCCTTATTTTACGACCTTCCTTGCCACAGCTCTTAAGTGAATCATTTCAGTTGTTAAATCCATAACACGGTGGTTAAGCTATGCAGAAATGTTTTCTTTCAACCTCAAAACAAAACACTGAGATCTAAAGATTCCACCAACCTATTCTAGAATGAATATAGAATGAATGAAGTCGATTCGGCGCTTCGCAATTTGACCAAAACAAGATGGAAACAGATTCAGATGTTTCAGCAGTAGGACAAACAGTGGGGAATTGACAAGAAGCCTTTCAGCTGCCTTGCATCCAGCTGGCCACGAAACAGCAGCAAAGAAATTCAGAAAATTCTCCACCTACTATCCTGCACTCCATTTTTAGCCCCATCATAAAATATGTAAATAGAATTATTTCCCTTTTTTTTAGCAACGGATTTTTAAAAAAAATGCATCGTATGTACTGCAAAGAATGATAAGCGTGCATAAATTCTTGATTAAATGTTAGCTATTCTATTCTGATGCGTGAAAGAAAATGAAGATGAAAAAGTACGGAGGAATCAGCAGTGGATATAACTTGTTGCCAAAACTAAGGGCCAGGATGAAATTGTATTACAAAATACTAGAAGAAATCGGCTAAACATTTACACAACTGAAGTAAATGACAAGCCACAGAAGGGTGATGGGTTGGATTGATTTTGTTACCCTTAAAGCAGAATTGTTGCATAAAAAGATTTAAATAAAAACAATCCTGACATGAGCTATTAGAAATGTTCATCTCCAAATGGATACAAAATACGAAATGCGACAATCATTTAAATCTTTTTTTTTCTTATATTTTGTGGTGCTAGAATCTTGTTGCTGTTTTGCAATAAGAATTAAAACACACACACATACACATTCTGATTATTTTAAGAATCAAAGCAAACACATGGAAGTGCATGGAACCTGCAGATTAGCTTTCCTTGCATTGAAGTATGACTAACACAATCCTTTAAAAACAGTTATAAGATAGTCAGTAAGAGATTAAAACTATTTAACTATGAAAAGCACTGAATACACTGCGCTCAGCTATACAATTACTGATCTTAGTTCAGCACGTTGCATTGAACGCATGCCCTGTGTTTTATTGCTATGTTGTCTTGCATGAGCCAAGCCGGCTATGGGGTTTTTTTTTTTTTTCCAATAAAACCAATTCAAATAATGTGTGAATCAAGTCATGCCATCCTGAGGTGGCTGTTTGCATCTTACAAAGAAAATGGAAGAGAAATGACATCTAGAGAAGGAAATTCTCTCTTAGTAAAAGAACACATGCATTAATCTTTGAATATATCCCAGAACTTAAAAAAAAAATTGCAAAAGCCAACACGTTCAATTTTGCCTCAAAGACAGAAAGCTATTGCATCTACTCAGCTAACCTTCCAAGAAGACCCTGGCACTTAGCCTGAAACAAGAACTGTCACAGTCAACTAGCATTCATGGTTTGAAGGGAGAAATGCTCCCATTGTTGCTGTATTATTTGCTCTGTTAAGTTGAGTGTTAATATATCATGTCTCAGCATAAGTTTTGGTCAATCTTGAAGCTCAACAAGTGACTTTTGGTCAATCAGCACATATCAGTCTAACTTATTGCATAAGAGTGGTTGCGTGAAAAATATTCTGAACTCTTTGAACAAAGAATGGGATGCTACGGGGATTATCAAGGACGGACAGACAGGAAGAAATGACAGCTGCAATCAAATTAAACTGACATGATATCAGGCATCTCTGATCACCTCCACAATCTATCTATAATCACAGCAAAGGAAATTTTTTTTTGATACAAATCAAATAATTTCTCTGTCCATTGGGTTTTTCTAGCAGGAAAATTTTTAGGAATACCTGTAAATACCCTACTGTAGTAATAAGGAAGAGATATAAGGTAACAGTAAAACGAAATCTTAAAACCAATAAAAAACAACTTCCAACTTTCCCACAATCCAGTGTAGGTTTTCTCTTAATATTTTTTTTTTAATTAACTACAGTATTATGTCCTTCTATGATAAGGCAGAGCTATTGTCTTGGACTAAATTATGGATATTCCAGACATCCTGTTTTTCTATTGCTTTCCGCTCATGCAAGAAAAATGTTGATCTTTAAGGAAGATGACAGTGAAAAATATAAGACAACTTTCAGTACCGGAACGGATGCAATTGCAAAATTTAAACATTAATTAAGATATATATTTCTGCTTAGCATGGACCACAAAGCAGCTGCCGTTTCCTCAGTGTTTACCAGACTTATTCTCTACATTTACGGTATATGGTTCAGTAGGAAAGAAAAAAAAAAACATTAGCTGGTTTGAAGGAAGTGCCAATTGTATATCAAAGGAAACAAACCCTGTTCTTTGGCTCTCTACCAAATACTTCTCAGCCTTTTCCAAAAGAGAAAACTAGACTGAGATTGGTTAAAGGAAGCTGTATGTCGCTGTTGGGGGAAGTATGAGCAGGAGGAAAGGTGTAACAGGACTTTGCGTTATACATGGAAGACTAAAGTAGCGCACATTCAATGTCAAGACAAATACTTGACGGATAAAATAATTCTGCAAAAACGCTTTCGCTTGTAAAATATAAATGCATGCACAGGTTGATTCGGGGAACGAACATACATTTTCCTACTCCTGGAAGTACTGCACATCAGCTCTCATTCGCTCAGATGGCATCACTGAATATTTATAGATCTCCCTACTCGATCATTTTTATTATAATCCTTTAACATAAGAAAGCCGGCTCTTAAGCTTTAGAAAATGTAACTACAAAATACACGGGCAGAAAAAACTAAGCTACATCAAAGCAGGAGACGCTCAAGGAAATCAACAGTAACGGTGCCACAAAAATACTTCAATACTTCGGTTCTATTTGCTCTGGATGGTCTCAGCTGTAACACCCAACAGAAACTAAAGAGAGTACCATCATGAAAAGATTAATTGTGCTTCAACAATTGGAACTGGAGAACAGACATGCATCCACCACCCCCTCTTCATATTCATAACTATCGCTTTGCACAGATTCCATAGCTACCTATCTATATGCCTCCCTTCCCCCCCCCCAAAAAAAACAGTATTTAATGAGGAGTGTTCTTCTTTCCTCAACCCCAGAACTGACCTTCCTTAAGACACTTCGGGATGTCTGGATCAAGGCATTCCTTTCCCTTTAAGGAGTCAATCTCTTCAAAAGGTAAAATCTGTGGGAAACTCTGTGGCTGCTTCTTGGAGCTATCGATCATGGTGGGATTCCTTTAGAGAGGCAGCATCTAGTGAGGGAAAGAAGCCAATCTACGAGCCAGCTGTGTGGCTGCTCCTTCCAGTCACTTTGGCAATAATTGAGCAATTATGTCTTTAGAGCATCTGAAAGCAGCCATTAGCCTTTACTTCCCAGCTTGACCCGAAAGATTCAAATGACTAAAAGCGCTTGGAGAAGGAGGAAGGCTGAGATTTCAAACCCCACCTTCCTTTCCCAGGCAACTGCTCCGGATCCCTCCCCTTCTCAGCCACCCTGCTTCTTCCTCCGGTGCTTGCTTTGCATTCAACATGCAGTTTGATGGTCAGAATCATCTGACAAACACTGAGTCAAGCAGTTAAAAATAAATCCCCCGAGGGGGGGAAAATAAATAAATAAATCTCAGCCCTTGCAGAAGGAGCAACATTTGGCGAAGCTGTACCTGAGATGACAAAACTCCTACCGGGGTCTCTCTTTTTTTTTTTCTTGAAGGTTTTTTTTGGGGGGGAAAGGCTTTAGGCTGCCTGACGTGTTGCATTCTTTCTTCAGTTTCGAATACGGATCGTTCTAATCTTAATATTCTAATAGAAAAGGGTTTTTTTGTACAAAAGCTAAAAACGGTTATAAGTTAAAACTATATTTAAACACAGATCGGTGAGCTTTGATTCGTTAGAGCATTAACATGTTGTGTGGTTTACCTATCTACCGGTCGCCTCCTCCTGGTCTATTTTGCTGGAAAATGCCTGAGCAATGTGGAATAATCTCAACAAGAATGAAAGGAGATGCCTGTGCAGACTGCATACACGCACACACCCTTGTTTAAAAGCTCATGGGGTGAAAGTCTTCATCATCTTTGTGCAAAGCCAGCCTTTTTTTTTTCTTTCTACAAGCCTCCCAGGATAGCAGATAGCCACCCCACTCAATCAACACACCTCAACTGTCAGTAGGAAATAAATAGAGGCACGTGTAAGAGACCACAAGAACAACAAACAGATTTGCTCCTGCACAACCACCCCTGTTCATTTGTGCAACAAAAAATGTTCAGGTGGTTATGCAGAGGCAAAACAAAACAACTGCTCCAGTATATCTATCTATCTATCTATCTATCTATCTATCTATCTATCTATCTATCTGTCTGTCTGTCTGTCTGTCTGTCTGTCTGTCTGTCTGTCTGTCTGTCTGTGGATTTACTAAACCATATCTCTCTCTCTCTCTCTCTCTCTCTCTCTATCTATCTATCTATCTATCTATCTATCTATTTGTCTGCCTATGGATTTACTAAACCATATCTATCTATCTATCTATCTATCTATCTATCTATCTATCTATCTATCTATCTATCTATCTATCTATCTATCTATCTATCTTATCTATCTATTTGTCTGTCTATGGATTTACTCTACCATATCTATCTATCTATCTATCTATCTATCTATCTATCTATCTATCTATCTATCTATCTATCTATCTATCTATCTATCTATCTATCTATCTATCTATCTATCTATGGATTTACTCTACCATGTCTGTCTGTCTGTCTGTCTGTCTGTCTGTCTACACACAAACACACACACACAGAGACACATAAACTTGAGCACCTTGAGTATTGAAAGTTAGGTATAAATTAAATAAATAATAAAGTTGAGGGAGGTATTATTTAACTTAGCTGAAAGTCCATCTTTTCGACCAGGAATTAATAGGCAATTCCAACATTTGAATGACATCTAAATAACATAAAAAGGTTTGCAGTTCTCTTCTAGGATGAGTTTCATGGTGCCTTTATTCTCTTTTTATTTTGTATGGCATTTCTTAAGTGGCAAAATTCTAATACTTCCTTTATTGCTGCAGCACTTATCCTCAATTAAATCACTCCGGAGAACCACCTCCTGACCCCCTCTTTGGGCTTTTTAATCTCTTATTTTCAACGTAAGCATTCTTTTAATCCTTTCAGTTAGTAATCAAAAGCAGCTTCCAAAATAAGCCATCCAATCAGCGAAAAGAGTGTTCCTTAATGGGTCCCTGAAATTATTATTGTGGCACAATCCAATCCAATTTTTCAGAGAGAAAAAATGATTTTGCGCTTTACTGCCAGTTAATTTGTCCGGCCACTTTGGGAGCGATATAATATGTTATCGGTTCATCCAATCCCTTTACCAAATTCACGGTTCCTTCTCCATCCAAGTTAATCAATCCAGTTATAATTAGTATAAATAGTGTAAATTACGGTCTTTGGGGAGACAAAAATGCTTCTTTATTGTTCTGGGTACATTAACACAAACTTGAAAGCCTGCTAGAGTTTCCATTTTCCCCTCTTATATCAAACAGAATCAAGGCGGCGGCGGGGGGGGTTATTCTCAGTTTGTTCCTCACATTTTCACCTTTTTGTCTTTTTTCCAGTCCTTTAAGAGCTCGTGTAGCAGCGTTCCAATATCTCAGGGGCCGCCCCAAAGAAGAGGGAGTCAAGCTATTCTCCAAGGCGCCTGAGGGCAGGACAAGAAGCAACGGGTGGAAACTCATCAAGGAGAGAAGCAACCTGGAACTAAGGAGAAACTTCCCTACAGTGAGAACAATTAACCAGTGGAACAGCCTGCCTCCAGAAGCGGTGAATGCTCCAACCCTGGAAGTTTTTAAGAAGAGACTGGACATTTGTCTGAAATGGTGTAGGGTTTCCTGCCTGAGCAGGGGGTTGGACTAGATGACCTCCAAGGTCCCTTCCAACTTTATTATTATTATTATTATTACTCCCCTACAATTTCAATGGAACCAAGGCACTTAAAATTGTATCACAATCAGAATCCCAAACACCTTAGGCTCCATTAACAGCCTGGCCCCCAAATACCTGAGGAAAAAGATTGGTTTTCAAAGATTTCCAGTCAGTTAACGGGCTTTTGGGGGCTCTCCAGCTCTCTTGTGAAATCAAGAGTGATGGGGAAGAACTTAATACAGATAGTCCTCGACTTACAACAGTTCATTTAGTAACCGTTCGAAGTTACAACAGCCCTGAAACAAAGAGACAGATGTATGACCATTTTTCACACCTACGACCGTCTGCAGCGTCCCCAGGGGTCACAGGATCAAAATTCAGACGCTTGGCAATCGACTCGTATTTATGACGGTCGCAGCGTCCGGGAGTCATATCGATCCCCTTTTGCGACTTTCTGACAAGCAAAGACAATGGGGAAGCCAGATTCACTTAACAACTGGGTTACTAACTTAACAACTGCTGTCACTCACTTAATGACACTGGCAAGAAAGACCGTAAAATGGGGCAAAACTCACTTAACAAACGTTTTGCTTAGCGGCGGAAATCTGGAGCTCATTTGTG
>NW_015387882.1:67385-84626 GCF_001527695.2 Protobothrops mucrosquamatus | reverse complement strand
AGAGAGATATTTAAAAAACATGCAAAAATGGGCAACTTTTATAATACAAAATATCCCCCAGACCCTCAAAATTAAGATCGGCATTCTCCCTACCACGACACTAAAGTATGGATTTACTCTACCACATATATATTACATCTGCACAAGCTCAGAGAATTTTCCACCGAGCATTAATTTGAATTTCAAACACTGCATTTATAAAACATAAATTTGCTTTAATTATGGTTATCGTGAGAGATACGGGCATACATCACTGCTATCAATGCCGCAACCGATTTATACAGAATGCATGTCATATATTTTGAACCCATTCTCCCCTTTAGTAATATGAACAACATATGTTGACCAACCATATGTTTCTCAGATGACCTCATCTTTCTACCCTAAAGGGATGAATCAGTGCAAAAACTCTCTTTTGTATACTATATGGTGATGTCTTACTCATCAAAAACCATTTTGGTACATAAATCAACTTTGTTTTCCCATTACTTCACCGTGAGCTTGAGAAGAAGAACTCTTAGTGTTGAGAAGTTAGAAGTAGACCTAAATAAAAGTCTTCCTGGCAACTGCAGTAAAAAAACAACAACAAATACCCCAGGGACCTCTATCAAGTTTGGCAGGATCAGTGTAATGCTGAGACAATTACTCCAGATGATTATTTTTACAAGTTCATTTTTTTAAAGAAAGAATTTGTTGGCCCACATATTTAATTGCAAGAAATATGTCTATAGTATTGATTTTAAATAATGTATCTGCTTGCTTATCTTCAATAGATAAAAATAACAGTTTGGTAATGTACCAGAGACTTGGGTTCTTAACATGATTTAGGAAGGGAAGGGAAGAAGTGAAACACTTTTAAATGTTTTTTTCCATCGAATTTTCTAGATTTTAATGTCCCATCAAAGACACAGGAATTATTAAAATGGACTCTGGTGCAAGCATTTATGTGATTTTGAGTTACGTTAAAAAGTTATACTAAAAAGTTCGTTAATTTTTCAGTTTACAAAAAAGCAGTTGCACATATGTTTTGGGTTCCTTTTAATTCAATACAATAAATCGGCATTGTATGGAATACAATAAATCGGCATTGTATGGAATCACTATAATGAATTGTATATTTATATTTAAGCTCGTTCATAAACAATTAGAGTGAGCAATGAATTTTTGAAAGGTCAGCATCTAGAAAAACTAAAGTAATTATTCTGCATACAGTTCCCCCCCCCCAAAAAAACCCATAACATATTTTCAAATTAACAGGACAAATTCAAATCTCTTTTACATCTACATTAGCTATTCTGGTTTCAAGCTTTTTAACATATGAAGATAAAGTATACATTATCTGAATAAAGTATATATTATCTGAATATATTAGAGCGCCTTGGGCCGATACAAGGAAAGTTGGAAAAGGAATTGCAGTTTTACACATATCTTTCAATGTTCTGTGGTTATTTCTCTTCAGAGAGCCTTTTTTACAAACTTAGAAATAATTACTTTCTTCTAACAAAGGTCACCACCTCCAAATTAGTTAAGGCTATTTTTATCCCAATGGAGTTACCATCAAGCTTTGCCAGAACAATTTAAAGTGAAACAGGAAACACAAGACAAATGTTTTCCAAAGTGTGTATAAATAGCAAGATCAAAATGAAGATCCCTTCATGAAGCCCAAATCTGAATCAACAGTGACAATCCTTTAATCTCTTCATTTTTTTATGATCTTTTCTAAGGCTTCCCAGAATGAACACCAATAAATACCAGAGGAATTTATGGACAGATAATTTATTAAAATCATACAATCATCCATGAGGTAAACACTACCTGGCTGCAATTGAGGATTTGCTACACAGCAACTAAAAGTTGAGTTGAGCTGCCTTGTTCTTATGTTCTTAAAAGAAGCTTGCAAAACGTCTTACTGGAACAAGAAACAACTCTTTTCTCTAAAAACTGTTAAGTCAGTAATTTGGGAGCAGAAGAGATTTTCAGACATGTTTCAAACATGTTTCAGACACGTTCAGACAAGCAAGATATAGCTCACTAGCAACACATTAATTCAACTGAAGCATCAGTCTTAGTACTTTATATTGTAAATAGGTCATTTCGTAGATTGACAGCAATGCCCTGAAGTCATCTGGAATTTAGTTATTAGTTGTTAGTTATTAGTAGACTGCCTATTTCGTTGACTAAAGGCAGACAAGACAATGATTTGTCATAAAGACATCAGCCATTAAATGACATCACAATCAATGCACATTAATAAGCAAGGCTCCTCCAAGAGAATCAACTCCAGAATAAAACTCTAAGCCCTCAATAGCTGCATCATCACTGGTCTAATCTCCAACTACATAAAGTGGTTTATTTATTTGTTTACCAATAAGAAGTACAGAGCGAAAATATTTTTCAGAGGAGATACATTATATTTAACAGCAGAAAGCATAGATTCACTTATGTGAAAGTCCTAGTATTAGTTGGACCACATCCTACTGGCTGATGCCTACATACAGATTTGATGTTCTGGGTGTTGATGGAGACGAATATGGAATTGTAGCTTGTTACAAAATACCAATTCATCCATTCTTTCCCACTATGTCTTTTATCTCCCCCGGAGGCTCTTTAGCCCTACAATTTCTTTTAACTTGATTTGCAGAGGGGAACAAGTACATATTTCTGAAATAGCGAAGCACCCAACTCACGAACTGAAAAACCCAAACTTTCTGGAGAAGCCCTTTCTCTCTCCAGGCCATGAGGAAAGTCACCTCAACTACTGTGTGTTTTGCAACTTCTGCAAATAAATCCTCAAAACTAAAAGGGGTTCTTGAATGATCTATTTCCCTGCCCAGTCCAAGTTTGGCATGGTCCATATAGGAAACATAGTGTTCTAGAATTTCCAAAACACTGAATTTCTGAATCAGTGAGATATTTCTAGATCCCTATTATACAGTTTCGGTTGACAGCCATGCATCCATGTTCAATTTTCTAAGAATGTGTAAGGGACTTATGTAGATCCTTTCTTGCTAATAAAAACAATGCCAGCTTCTCATTTCTACAAATAAAATTAGAATTGAATTGAGATCAGAGGCTGGCACTTACCAAAACATGCATACATAGCCCACTAATGGCTATGCATATTTCACTACAAGTCTAGCTAATATTCTGATTAGATCTACCTCTCTAGCCTTTTCAATATATATGAGTTCCTTTAGATGCTGTTAGTCATTAAATATATAAATACATCACATCCCACCTCTTGCCTCCAACCTACAAATGCATCTGTATACAATGATAACTTGCAAACAAATTCTTCAATAAAAAAATTATAATCACTGGGAAATCAACATTTAGGCACTCAAGAGTTATACAGTACGACTTAAATTTCAGCAGTTATAAACAAATCAAACAATTGAATAAAACATTATAATTAAAGGAAATCTAAAGTAAAATTAGTCAAACAAAACGATTACGACAGAATCTGCAGAAGAATAGTTCAAAGTCTCCATGGAAACAAGATTATTTTCCTCATATGAAACTCTTCTCTGTATACTCAGCACAATACAGGCAAACATAGGCAGGTTATCACCAAAGGAGTTCAGGGCAGGACATAGTTTAGATTTAAATTCTCCTTCACATTTAATGCCCTCTTGAAAAAAATTACAGTATTGACAGAATAAGATGATAATTAAATACATTAAATGCAATATATTTGTTCCCATGTTAGGAATGTCACATTTGTAAAAATTAACCGAACTTGCAGAAATGGTTGAAGCTGATCAGTTTGGTCAGAAAAAAAAGGATAAACTTTTTTAAAAGACTGGAATCCGTATATGGACAAAGAGGTTGGGGAAAAGTTTCAGATTATATTTGATAGAAAGAAGGGTGGAAGACATAACTGTATGGGTTTTTTTCTTTTAAATAAAATCTTTTTTTCTCTATTTCTTATTTTCTGACTTTGTTTTTGTTTGTTTTGTATAGTTTATTACACTGAAAAATTCTAAGAAAAAAAGGATGCCACGTGTAGGAAAGTGTTTCAATCAGCTCTGGCCACCATTAAGTTAAGATTTTCCAAGTTAAGAACCTCAGCTTTCAGTTGAGCATAGCCCAAGACCTTTACTGACGTTCATCCGTTCAAGATGAAATTGCCCACTATGGCAAAAACCAGTTAAGAAAATATAAAGTTGGATCATATTCCAGGTCAATGGGAATGAATAAATCGTATCCATCGTGTGTACACGTTCTGACCACAGTTGAAACCGAAGCTGTCCCAACTCAATGTACACAAATTACTTTATAGCCAATTATTTTATTTTTCATGCATTTTATTCTTTGTTGTTCTATATTTCTGCACTGTATTATTTTTAAAAATCTAGAACAAGAGAAAAACCCAGTTGTTAATGTGTGCATCTTTTCCTAAAATACAGCTTTGCATAAATCTTTCTGTAATTTCAATATTTGAGCCCAGAACGCTCTTCAAATCTAGGAAAAACTGAACCTGAAAACAAATTAAATTATAGTGGTTCACTCTCAAATGGGAGCCAAATACTTTCTTCTCCCTTGTCCCTATTTCCCAAAGCAGAATTCGTAGTTTTTTGCAACATAATCACCAAATGATTAGTTTGCACACTATACATAAAACTACCTGTACACCATTTATTACATGACATCTTATTACATATAATACGATTTTATTGATAACATCGATTTACATATCTTTATATAGTGAACCTTTTTCACTACAAGCTAACAAAGAGCTATTTCATTGTATTTCAGTGTACAGGTATTTTTTTTTTATAAAACATACAGAAGACACATTTTAAGGAGGCCGTCTTTTGAAAAGATCCCACGTCGTTTCAAAGCCAGAACATTTTATCAAGTAACATTAACAGCACAGTTTGACATAACGCTTGGCATTCACGCAAATGAAGTTATTCCTGCCTTAATGGAAATGCTGGCATAATTGCAACAGCCGAAAATTTTTCTTTTGACTGCTTGCATAGTGCAAAGACGCACTGCCACTTCAAAACTGACCTTTTTTTTTCCCTTTCAAAACATGGAAGTATCTTTTCAAATACATTTTAAAGAAGGAATTGTAGAATGAGTTTTCCATCAGGTGTCCTAAAATAAAGAGAAGTTTTGCTCTCTCTTTTTTAAACTATGAAAATGAAAGCGGAATTACCTGGGAGAGAAAAGAATCCTGGAGATTTTACTGACATGGATAATGACATACTTTCAAAGCATGTAGACTCTGAGAAGTACAAAAACTATGTATGGCGAAGAGAAATAACGGAATTCAAAGCATTTTAAACAAATACAGATACCTCAGAACCCAATGAATCATTCTGAATCTAGCAGAATGGTGCAGTTTAGAAAATAATGATCAATTCTGTGTTTGCTCAGAACGTGAAGATACAGACAATATTGTCTGTCCAATCACAGAGAAATTCTCCCATGGAAAAAAGATATTATTGAAGGACCAACTCAACACCTTCCAATTAAAAATGAAATTAAACTTTCCAATTAAAACAAAAAGAGTTTATTTAACTCTTTAACCATTGGGCAAGGAGGACAGAGGTCTATTAGAAATAGCAGACCCTGATAAATTTAAATATTAACTCAAGGAGATATTTCTAGCAGCATAGGTCTTGAGAGCACTGGGTCTAAGCATCTTTTATTCTGAAGGCAGGACAAGAAGCAACGGATGGAAACTGATCAAGGAGAGAAGCAACTTAGAACTAAGGAGAAACTTCCTGACAGTGAGAACAATTAACCAGTGGAACAACCTGCCTCCAGAAGCGGTGAATGCTCCAACACTGGAAGTTTTTAAGAAGAGACTGGACAGCCATTTGTCCGAAATGGTGTAGGGTTTCCTGCCTGAGCAGGGGGTTTGACTCGATGACCTCCAAGGTCCCTTCCAGCTTTATTATTATTATTATTATTATTATTATTATTATTATTATTATTATTATTATTATTATTATTATTATTATTATTATTATTATTATTATTATTATTATTATTATTATTATTATTATTATAGGGCCAATGTGATGTAGCGGTTATGAAGTTAGGGCAGGGGATGCAGTAACTCTAGGCAAGTAGGATACCAGGTTTTGAAAAAAGTTTTAAGTTTTCTCTGGTACAGGTTGTCCTCGACTTATAACGGTTCATTTAGTGACCACCTGAAGTTACAATGGTAGTTTAAAAAAAGTGGCTTAGGCCCATTTTTCATACTTAGGGCTATTGCAGCATCCCCACGGTCAGGTGATCGAAATTCAGGCGCTTGGCAACTGACTCGTATTTATGACGGTTTGCAGTGTCCCGGGGTCACATGATCCCCTTTTGCGACCTTCTGACAAGCAAAGTCAATGGGGGAAGCCAGATTCACTTAACAACCACGTTACTAACTTAACTACAGTGATTTTGCTTAACAAGTGTGGGAAGAAAGGTCATAAAATGGGGCAAAATTCACTTAACAAATGCCTCACTTAGCAACATAAATTTTGGGCTCAGTTGTGGTTGTAAATTGAAGACTGACTGTATCTTCTTAAATTCTTGTGTTGCTTGCTCTGTGGTGGCAAAAATACTTTAATATATATATATATATTTAAAATGCATTGTATCCAAACTTGATCACCCCTATGTCTCATCCTACTATGTACAATGCTGTCAGCACTAGGGGCTATTAGTACAGTATTCATCTTGACATGCCACTATCTCATATCGGCCCAAGAATTATTTTTTCATTTAAAACATTTACATAGCTGCTAGATAATAAGCTAGCAAGATGTTTTTGCCGTGCCATCAGATCACACAGCTCAGCTTCATAGAATGCAGAAATGAAGCCTACTTACATCAGCTTCGGTCTGTTAATAATAGAATTTCTTGAAAGACACACAATCTAAAGAGAGATTATCCCACCGCATGAAAGAAACCTATTATCCCATCTGGAGATGGTGAAACTGGTTGAGCAACTACTATGACATTTGGTGGAAAACTACTAACTCAGTCCTTCCAGATAAGAGATTACTCAGGATTGCTCAAATTGACTTCCCCTCTTTTGAGCAGTGCTTTAAAGATACTGATAGAAGACTCTTTTAAATGAAATTAAAGCTAAAGATGACACAGAAGACATGAGATTTTTATATACCTCTTGTTTGTGAGCTAATTAGCTCCACTTCTTAGAACACAAACCTTAATGACAACGACACTGCTGATTTTAGAAGGAATCCAAAAAATTATACTTGAAGCTGTTTTCCGAACAGATAAGCTTTTCAATTAGAAAAATATTCAGCTTTAACAATTAACATTTAATTTTATTAACTAAGAGTACAACAGCTTCAAAGTTTATTGTACCTAGTCGTTAGATCAGGGGTCTTCAAACTTGGTCCTTTTATGACTTGTGGACTTCAATTCCCAGAATTCCTCAGCCAGCATGCCTGGCTTAGGAATTCTGGGAGTTGAAGTCCACAAGTCATAAAAGGGCCAAGTTTGAAGACTCCTGCATTAGATCAAAATCCCTCTCTCTCCCTCCCTCTCTCATTCTCTCTCTCTCTCTTACACACACACACACACACACACACTTCTTGTTTAAAATCCTCCCTCCTCCAGGTTGCTATTTGCCCTAAGGAAGATGCTATTCCAATGACCTCATGGTATGAGACAAATGTCTCAAATATCTACTGCTACTCTCACTTTGATGTCTCAATTAAATGGGCTTTCCCCAGAAATGTTTTACAAACAAACCACACACCTTACGTTTGCTTACTGAACCTAATGTCAAGCTTCTCCATTCTCCCTAATCATAAATATCCAGGAATCTTCACAACTTTATTCACAGCCCTATTTTATTTCTGCATTTTATTTACTGCCTCGCTTGAATATATATTAAGCTGCAACCCATTTTTCATATGAAGGAAAAACATTCCGACCCATTGGAAGTTATTTCCTGTTACTGTTTTCTTTTAGGTCATTTATATGATATTAGCATCATGGCATTTTGACAAGCCATTTGTTTGAAACCTCATTCACCCAATCTCTACACTCAAGATTTTTTTTTAATACTTCAGGAAAAGGAACATCCTGAATTCAATGATTTCCTTTGGGGATTTATTTTGTTTTTTTTAAAAACTCTTTCAGTAAATGCTAAACTAATTTCCAAATAAATAATGTTTTTATCCACACACACACAAAAAAAGATCTGGAAACTTACATTAAGATTAAATATCAATATATGTATAATTTTTTTCTTGTTTTTTTTAAACTGTTAAAATTGGGACGTTAATTGCATTTCTGGTTATTTTGCTAAAAGCAAGGGGACAGAGTCGCTAATAAATCTCACTAAAAGTGACAGAGATTTAACTTAAAGTGTTTACCAAATGAAACGACTGTACAGAAATTCCTTTAAAGAAGCCTGTGAAAATGTGAGAAGAGAGTTGATTTTAGAGATCAATTCTCTGGAGACCACTGGAGCTTGGCCTGTGGGTCTTTTCACATGCTTTAATATTTGAAATCTGTTCCTTGCAGACATTGACAGATGCCTTGGGAATGCTGGAGTTGTGGGAACTGGCAGTACTGAGGACAATGACAGGCTAAATGGGAAATAGCACATACAAGATCTGCCTCCCCATTTCTTATAAGCTAAGAGACGTCATGGCTTAGAAGATAAAAGGCACAAGTTGACCAAATGATTCACACGTCACAGTTTCCTGCCCCTCAAATTTTACAATATTGGACCCTGAGTGAATTTCATTACATGTTGCAATTTTGTATTTATATCATGGAGCAGCACTGATCATAAAATATGGGCTTAAACAACAACAATTAAAATATTACAACTTTAAAAACAACAGAACTGGGTTTAAAAGGTAGGTTTGCGTATCAGGGGGATATCAAATTTATTTGCGACTATTTGTTTTTGTCATTTAAAGACCATGAGAACAGTGGACTTGGGACGATAAAGGTTAAAAACGGTGATTTTTAAAATGAAAGCTGGAGAGTAAAGGATTTGAAGACTAACTGAAAGCAAAGTAACTTTCAAAATTAAAATCTCGGATCAGTACTAAAAGCTTTTTGATGAAAGACTTTGGAGGAATTATATTTTTGGAAGACTGCTCTTGCCAACAGTTGATTTGTACTCAACTTTATAAAATAACAACCAGCTCAGAGGCCAGAAAATGTCATACTTCCTTTTAGACCACTTCTAATTTGTGTGGAATTCCCTATGGACTCTGGATAACTTAACATACTGCATTTCCTAAGTTCATGCTGAGAAGATAAATGAACTTTAAGCCTGCATTTTCAATACAAAAACAAGGCAATGCCTCATGACACAATGAATTCCCGTTGACAAGATATACAACATTGTTTTCATGCTCTGTATTTCAAACTAAGGCAGCAATGGAAAAAATATATTGGACCAACCTCCATTAAAGAAGCCCAAAAGATAAAGCTGAACAATGAGTTGCTGCAATAATAGTTTATATGTTCAAATAGGGGCAAAATAATAATAATAATAATAAATCACTGGGCTCCACACAATATATTTCAGTCCCATCTGATACTACTGTATTGTTAATACCTAAAGAGATCCTTGTCAGAATAGATTTTCAGTCAAATAGGATGAGTAAAATGAAAGAAGTAAATGTTGAATATAGAAAGTATTTTTTTTTAAAAAAATTGGAACCTATCACTGTTTGACCTGCAGTTTTTAATCAAAGTTTTGTGCACAAGCAATTCTGCCAACATCATAAAGAATGGTTTGGTGGTTTTTTTTTGCTTTTTGCTTTTTTTTGTCTCCCCCTAAAAAAATAAACTGTTGATTTTTAATATGAACTGTAAAATCAAGTCACAACGAGCAAAGGATGAATAATCCATTTCAGGCTGCAAAAGGGATTATAATAAAACCTGCTTGAAAACTAGGATGAAAAGCTTATTGGAAGAAATCCAGAGAGATACATTTTCGGGATCTGAATGGACTTGTTAGAGCTTCTTGAGCAAAGCCAACTCCCCTATGCTGGAAGTGGACAAAGCCAGGGAATATTACAAAACTGCACAAGACTATTGTTTTAATAGTTCATTCTCAAGTAAATATTGGCTCCTGTAATTCTAAACACAGGCTCTAGAACTGTATTACCTTTGGCATAATCTGAGAAGGTGAAGAGAACTGCCTGAGTGAGTACTGCATTAAAATACCTTTCAGTGGGACATAAATGAAATCATGGTCCCACAATCTAAAACAGTTACTACACATCGCATGCACTACTGCTATCTGACTTTTATGAAAGCATGAGCCATAGTGGTACAGGCAACTGTCTCACAATTGTTGTGCTGCTACAGAAACAGAGATGTATTAGTCCTCTTTAACACATCAGGTCCAATTCCTTGCAAATATCTGCATAGCTACCTCCATGAGCTTTTTAAAAAAAGGTAGTTAAAGAAGCAGAATTAAATTCACTATTAGGAATAGGCAAAGTTAGAAGGTCTGACGTCGTGGAGATTTTTCAAGATAAACCCTGATATTTCAGACTAAAACAGCTGTTAAAAAGATGTAAGGAATCGCTAGACAAGCATGCCGCAGTAAAAAGACCACATGCAAGTGTGTGTTTTCCCAAACGGATGCAAAGAATGAAGATCCCACCAAATGGAAACATGTTCAGTTTTCAGACTAGACATGCCCAGATTAAGCCTCCGGTTTTCTCGCCAAAAGAAACAGTACAGGAAGACATGAAAACAAACATCCGTTAAGTTCTATAAATGACCAACGAAACTAACATTCCAAAACTAGATATTAAAATATAGAGGACGTTCATTAGAGGAGCATTGTCTACATGAGTAATTAGTACATTATGTAAGCACTGGAGGATGGCTGCATCTGGAAATCCTACGTTTATGACATTTTGCAACGTTACAGAACGTTTAGCCGCTTATCTTGTAAATGGGTATGAAACCAAAGGGTAGCTTACTTTGGTCAAAAAATACCTTAAACTGTGTTGCATACTTACCATTCTTTCTTTCTTTGAGAGGAGGTAAATACTGGTTTGGATGCAAAGAGAGTTCTTTGAATTCATGGGCAACTGTTTCACTGTGAGGACTAGGGGCAAGGCGTGATAATAATCCCAAATCATCTTCCAGGTCCACTGTCCCCTTATGTTCCATTGTGGTCTAGACCCTGGAGACAACAAAAAAAAATGACTTATTGGAAGCAGATTGACAAAGCTGTTCACACAGAATAATTACAAATATTCAACTCTTCAGTTTAGCAGTCAGCACTCTTTATGGCATGCAACCATGTATTTTTCTAATCTTGTTTGGGGATAGTAAATGGCTGTAAATTCTCTTTCTCCAGCTCAACCATCTCAGCCACTTGACAAGATTTTCTTGCTTCGAAAATGCTCTGCTCCTTTTTATGACTGAAGTCACATCCTGTGGACTTTAGACCATGTCCTCTGCCTTGCTTGTACATGTGGACAAACTCTATCCCCAAACTCCATTTTTGTGGCTATGGGTTTTAGTTTCTTGAGGTTTGTAAAATCTTAACAGGTAGGACAATTCGTTTCTGTGACAAATTGATTGCCTTTTAATCAAATGTGGCTTATCTCCTCAAATCAGTTAACTAAAATTATTCCTTCACATGGACTTATCTGGACATAGTTGGCTGGATTAATGCACTATCAATCGTGATATGTAAACCAAAGGTGAGGATACGTAATAAACTATCCCAAAACCAAGTAAATTGTATCATGTGAATCCTCTTAGCAGATTACATCAGATTAGTCCAACGTGCAACCTAGACAGTATTGCATCTTCCTCCATTTTACAATAAAAATAACCAACAATGCACAGTCAAATAGCACAGCTGAAAATAAATGGAATTATGTTTAATAATAACCTCTTGATGAATAATACCATATCTATCTACGGGACATCGGTACTATAATTTTTCTTTAGCAGCTTTGTCAGCATACTTCCTCTTCAATCCAGTCAAAGGACCTCCTTTAAACTTAATACAGATAATTTGGCCTTGACAGAACACCAAGTTCTTGGCTTTTGCTAAATTTTGACTAATTAAAAACAAACCACGTTGGTATATACAAATAACGCCGAGGTTAGAAATCTGTTGGAAGAATGTTGCTTAGCAAGGAGCAGTTGATTGGAATAAAATTCCCAAAATTCAAAATGTGTGTGTGTGTGTGTGTGTGAGAGAGAGAGAGAGAGAGAGAGAGAGAGAGAGATTTTTTAAAAACATGCAAAAATGGCCAATTTTGATATGCTGGCTCATATGTGATATTCACTTTTTCTTCATTTGAGGATAAATTGTTCGAGAACAGCTTTGATCCAATGGGGGAAATCTTGCTATAGCCAGAAAAATACAATAACACAAAAGTGTTGTTTCCAACACTTTGCATAATATTAATTTTGAAAATGGTTTAATCAATAGTTAAGGCTCATACGTCTGCTTTTAGGCATCAGCAGCATTGTGATGTTTGATATTCACACATACAAAAAAGGGCACAGCTTAAGTATTAATACCACTTTACAATGCCTTAGTAAGGCCATACTTGGAATACTGCATCCAGTTTTGGTCACCACGATGTAAAAAAGATGCTGAGACTCTAGAAAGAGTGCAGAGAAGAGCAACAAAGATGATTAGGGGACTGGAGGCTAAAACATATAAGGAACGGTTGCTGGAATTGGGTAGGTCTAGTTTAATGAAGAGAAGGACAAGGGGGGACATGATAGAGTGTTCCAATATCTCAGGGGCTGCCCCAAAGAAGAGGGAGTCAAGCTATTCTCCAAGGCACCTGAAGGCAGGACGAGAAGCAACGGGTGGAAACTGATCAAGGAGAGAAGCAACCTAGAACTAAGGAGAAACTTCCTGACAGTGAGAACAATTAACCAGTGGAACAACCTGCCTCCAGAAGCGGTGAATGCTCCAACACTGGAGGTTTTTAAGAAGAGACTGGACAGCCATTTGTCTGAAATGGTGTAGGGTTCCTACCTGAGCAGGGGGTTGGACTCGATGACCTCCAAGGTCCCTTCCAACTTTATTATTATTATTATTATTATTATTATTATTATTATTATTATTATTATTATTATTATTATTATTATTATTATTATTATTATTATTATTATTTGTCCTAGTAACTTCAGGTAGCTAGATGGATTCATTAAACATTGTCTTAACATAACTACGTAGCTACTGAAAACAAGCTGGCACAAGCTGTGTTGTAAAGAACAACACTGGGCTCTAAGAAATTAGTCAGCCCTTCCTATGAAACTCATTGCCACCACAACATTATAGACTGATGAAACTACGTTAAAAAGTGGTGCCTGAGTATGTATTTTTCTTCCCCATTTCATTTTTCCTTCTTCTTCGATATTTTATTTTTTAAGACTACAGTGAGGTTAATCTGGCACTCCTTTTTGGCTCAACCCAAGTATTTAGACATTTAGAAACAAAACAATAAGCTAGACTTCTCAAATCTAGATGTTATGCAGAGCAAGGTGGAATTCTTAGTTGCCAGAGAAGACCATCAATCTACTGTACTGTTTTAAATTACAGTATAAAACCAAGCAGACACCAATTCAGGAACAAAATAAACGATAATGCAAACATGTACAGCCATAATCCTTTTTAAACTTGAGAAGCGGAGAGAAAGTGACTGAAGAAATGTAAGGAAAGTGACAGGGTGGTTTTAAGACTTTTCTTACAAGCTATATTATTTCTACTCTAAGGAGGTTTTCACGGTGTTTATTTGAACGTCTAAGTGGAATATGATATAGAGCAATGGCAGATGGAGAAGGTGCTAAACACTTCCCAGCCTGTTCTGCATCATTTCTCTATTCACCATCTAAGGAAAAAGGCATCAAATTGTAGTTATGAGACTAGGACCATTTCATTCCACTAGCAGGGAAATAGTTTGTTAGGTGTTAATCCAGTTTGTTTGTTAATTAAGTGAGTTAAAAAATCCTCAAACAAACCATTTTTTTTTTCAAACAAGGTAAGCTGACAAGGGTATCACCAGTAGCCTATTTAACTTTGGACCTGATATTAAATATATTTCTCCAAAGACACAAGAGGTGCTTACGTTAACTGGAAATACTGTAAATTTAGACTGTTACAACAAAAGAAGGGAAAAAGACAAGACGTAATTGTATTGGACAACATACAAGCTTCATGATTAGAACAAAAGGATTTGGATAGTAACAGCACTTAGACTTATATACCGCTTCACAGTGCTTTACAGCCCTCTCTAAGCGGTTTACAGAGTCAGCCTCTTTCCCCCAACAATCTGGGTCCTCATCTTACCGACCTCGGAAGGATGGAAAGCTGAGTCAACTTTGAGCCGGTGAGACTCGAACTCCTGGCAGCGGGCAGAATTAGCCTGCAATACTGCATTCTAACCACCGCGCCACCAGGGCTCCTAGAAATTCTGACTGAATTCTGATAGAAATTCTGATTGCTTTGGAATTCAGAAGTGCAGCTTCTTTAAAAAAGGGGGTTTACCCTAATCTTTCACAGTAGACACTTTCAATAAAATGGAAAGCCGAAAAGCCAAAATGTACCCAATTTTAACTTCAGTGTACAGCTCCTCGCTTGTTTAGAAACACTGATCTAAAATTATCAGTTCACAAGCAACGGGAATGTAGATTTAGAATAAGTGCCGAATCTTGGGTTGTTTGCTGCTTGAGCAAGGCAACAGGAAAAAGGAAGGAGAGAGCAAATATTGTACACAGTACAGATAGGTATCATAACTAATTAAACTTTTAGTGGAAGTTCAGCACGATGGGGCAACCCATTCACACCAAGAGTTGAATTATTACTGCTAAATCTACCATGTACCATAAAGTCATATTACTATCTTCACGTGACTCCTCATTTTGAAGCCTTACTCTGCATCAAAACTATTTATTCCACTGTCAAAGTTAGGTAGTCTCACACTTATGACCTCAAGTGAGACCAGAATTTTGGCCGTATGTTGTTGCAGTCGTAGGCTGAGGCACCACATGACTGGAGGTGATTTTACAACCATTTTTACGACAGTCCTTAAGCAAGTCACCAGAGTCCTTAAGCAAACCACCTGGTCAATAAGCAAACCACCTGGTCATCAGTGTGAATCCATTTTGTCCCAATGGGTGTTTTTTACTGACAAATTGGGGGGGGGATTGCAAAACGTGATCGTGTGCCCCTGGGACACAGCAACCGCTCGTAAATGCGTGCCTGTTGCCAAGCACCCAAAATGCAATCGTGTGGCCACGGGGGAGATGAAGCAGTCTTAATTTCAAAGAAGGGTCACAAGTAACTGTTTTTTGAGTCCATTACAATTTTGAACGGTTAAGTAATAGTTGCAAATCAAGGACTACCTGTATTCATGTAACCAGCATGCTCACTGCAAAAAAAATGTTTCAGCTATCTGCTTTTTCTTCTCGTAATAAGTAAGAACCTTTTCAATTCTTACATAATTTCTCAAAGCAGGTACTCAGGAGATAAAATGGTACTCATGGTAAATGGTGGGTGTATTGTTTGTCAAGCTTTTCTCTCTTTATATCGATGATTCACTGTGCTTCCGAAGTATTTTCCATTTTCTACCTTCCTTCTCCTCCATTCTTCTGCAAAGTGTTCTTTTGATTCCTTCTATTTACTGACTATCCATCATTTTCAAACATACCAACCTGGCCTTGATGTGCTGATCTGAGTGCTGCTGTGGCTTATGAATGCTTTGTCCCCTAGTCTTCCAGCATATTCTTTGCTGGAGTCACGACATGCCATTTTTGTTAGATTTTTGTCTATCAAGTGGAGGGTCTGAAGAAGAAGAAGACAGCATACAGGCAGTCCTTGACTTACAACAGCTCATTTAATGACCGGTCAAATTTACGGCATTGGAAAAAAGCGACGTATGACCATTTTTCAGACGTACCACTGTTGCAGTATACCCACATGATTTACATTCGGAGGCTTGACAACTGACTCACATTTATGACGGTTGAAGTGTCCCAGAGTCACGTGATCCCGTTTTTGTGACCTTCTGACGAGCAAAGTCCATGGGGAAACCAGATTCTCTTAACAACAGTGTTACTGATTTAAGAACCGCAGTGATTCACTTAACAAATGTGGCGAGAAAAGTCGTAAAATGGAGGAAAACTCACTTAACAACAAATGTTGGGCTCAGTTGTGGTCGTAACTTGAGGACTACCTGTATTTTAGAACCCTAAACACTCCTGCATTTCACAACCTGCACATTGTAGCTGTAGCTTAGGAATAGCCAAAACTTCCTGTTAAACATAAGCATTAGATTTACAGATACAGGAAAGAAACATTAAAATAGGATTTTGGAATTTAACCAAATGTACAATAATATGCGGTTGCTATTGCTTAATAATTAGCTTTTTATATTCCTCCTGTCAGTCCCATTTTATGTCATTATATGTTCTCCCAAGCACCCACACGCGTTCGAACAGGTAGCTCATTAGAAGAGTCATTTCAGAGCAGAATCCCTATTAAAGTTCTAAGTAAATGCAAATTACTATCTTGGTAGCTTCAGCATCCTATCCATCAAAAGCTGTTATTTTAATTGCACAAGCTCATACGAGTCTACATTTTACTAAAACTATTTAAGATCGAGAAATCTATTTGATATCAAATCAACGGTGCTGTACATTTGTGCCATCAGAAACTGAATGGAATTAACTAACTAAAGCTAGAACCATATTAAATAGGCAAATTAGCCTCTTGCTTTGAAATTCCAAACTTCCTCTGATTGAAGTGCTTAATTATATAACTCATGATTTAACTGCTATCTTTGCTATATTCATTAGGCAAAGAGGCCTGCTTATTGAAATACGCATTGAAATATGGTACCTAGCAACAGTTGCTTCCCATTCTCATTACTATGGTTACATGTAATATAAAAAGAATCATTATTAGAGAAAAGCAAATTGTATGAGTAAGAAAAAAGATTCAGCAAGCGAAGTCTTTAGAAACTAGCATTACATTAAATAGAGGCAGAACTGGACAACAGTTACAAAGAGAATATGAAAATTTAGCTGGTCAAGGAGAAGAAAAATAATTAAGTTGCTCATTCCAAAATATCTCCAGTGCAGAACTACACACTCTTGCAAATTCCAAAGAACCCAAAATTTAGAAGCAAGTTTTCAACCCTTATGCACAGAATTTTAAAAACACAGTCTTCAGGTGCTCAGGTTAAAATAAAGTATTCAGGTTAATTTTTTTTAGGAGCCACTCACAAAATG
>NW_015387882.1:44199-67112 GCF_001527695.2 Protobothrops mucrosquamatus | reverse complement strand
ACAATCCGCCTTCTTCTTAGGATAGGTACTGTAGAAATACAGATAGTCCTTGACTTACGACAACAATTGAGCCCGGGATTTCTGTTGCTAAGTGAGAAATTTGTTAAGTCGGTTTTGCCCCACTTTACGGCTTTTCTTGCCGCAGTTGTTAAGTGAATCACTGCAGTTGTTAAATTGCTAACACGGTTGTGAAGTGAATCTGGCTTCCCCGTTGACTTTGTCAGAAGGTTGCAAAAGGGGATCACGTGACCCCAGGACACTGCAACCGTCATAAATATGAGTCAATTGCCAAGCATCTGAATTTTGATCAACTGACCATGGGGATGCTGCAACAGTCCTAAGTGTGAAAAATGGTTGTAAGTCACTTTTCTTTAGTGTTTTTGTAAGTTCAAACAGTCACTAAACCAGCGGTTCTCAACCTATGGGCCGCGACCCCATTTGGGGTCGATCGACCATTTCACGGGGGTCGCCAAGCAAGGCTGTCCGCCATTTTTTTCCCCTTTTCCGGCGGGTGCCTTACCTCCCTTGGGCTGGGCCAGCTGGTGGTCGGCCTGCTCCGTCTCTGCCGCTTGCCAGCTACGCCTCGGCCGGCGCAGGGGGTGGAACCACGCATGCGTGGCGCTCCCGGGCAGGGAAAGTCCTCAACTTACGACCGGTTGGGTAGCCCTCGACTTACGACCGATTTAGTCCTCAACTTACGACCGGTTTAGTCCTTGACTTACGACCGGTTGGGGGTCGCGGCATTAAAAAGGTTGAGAACCACTGCACTAAACAGACTGTTGTAAGTCTACCTGTGGCGGGCAATGGCTCAAGTCAACCGCTAATGACAAAGCATTAGAAGCAAACACAAGACCTTAAGAAGAGCTATTGGGGATCAAGTGAAGTTGTATCTACTCCAGCATTCTGTGCAACCCGATGTCCCTAGAAGATGTCCTTAGAAATAGTCTTCCTTAATGTTGTTTCTTAGCAACCATTATCTATGATTTGCTTTTGTTTCTGAAAGTAGGGCACCGACTTTAAAACTAGCAGCTATCATTAAAACTACCCATGTAAAAAGTATGACCATCACCATGTGTTCATAGCAATCATCAAGCTTATGTGTTCCCTCCCATTCATTTTGGTTCTCAGCAGATAGACTATGTCTATTTGCCTCTGGGAAGGTTTTGTTATAAAATAAAATAAGTTTTACATAGAGTTTGGGACAGGGTTTTCGCGAAGAGTTTTCCGTTGACTGGACTTACTAACTCTGAGAGGTATCTGTAGAGTTCGGCACTAATTGTTCCGGAGTCCTATAGAACAGGAACAATTAACATTGAGTTGACGTGAGTGTTTTTGGTTTTTATAACTTCTCAAAAACTTTGTTAAGGAAGTAACGGTCTGAGTGATTAACGTGAACTATACCAAGGGGTGTTTACTTTAACAAAGGGGCATAACTTCTTCCATTATGTTGGGATAAGCTCAAATTTCAAAACTCCACGTTCTTCGACAATATTTTCGCATTTACATTCAAGACGACCTACAGTGCTACTGATGTGCCTGCACTCTCTTAATGGTGCTGGGCATTTGCTGGTTAAATTTATTTATGATTTCACCGTTATGCTAAGCGGGCCAGATATTTTCATTTCAGGATAACCTGCAGGTGTTCCCCTATTGATTCATATCCAGCAAGCTCTTAAACCAAACAAAGTGAGGAAAACATTAGAATCCAACCAGGGAGGAAGGAAGTTCAGGTTTGTTTCCTATGTGTACAACAAGCACATTTCCAGCTGTTTTCTTGAGCAAGTCTACTCCGCAGTGGAAATTTTTTATCAACAATATTTATTCCTAAAGAATGAGCATGTCTTCTTTCAACCTCAAATGCATATGCACATTTTGTGCAAGCTGCTCTACGGGAAAGCAAATATTTATCTACATTCAAAGTAATTTTTTCCCACAAACCAAAATTCCCCCGCAGGCTTCAACATTTTGAGCTAGGGCAAGCTTCGGAGGATATCCTTGGTCTCCATTCCCCCAGGTGTAAAAGCAACCCTTCATTTCAATTCTAAAATTCCACCTAACTGAGATACTACAATCCCACACAGTGCCTAGCACAGGCTTCCTGGAATTCACTGGGAAAATCAGCTGTGGTTCCTCTGTAGCAGTCCAGTGGTTCCAATGTCAGCAGCGGTAGTTTTCAGCCCCATGGTGGCTTTCAGTGAGAAAAGAAGACCCTGCTCTCTCTGTCCCATCCTATTGCCACAAACAATAGCGTGTGTCTTGGGTTCAAGGCATGAATAGAAGAAACACCTACAACAGTGATGGCGAACCTTTTAGAGACCGAGTGCCCGAACTGCAACCCAAAACCCACTTATGCATCGTCGGGTGCCGGGTGGGTGTGGCCCATTGGGTGGGTGTGGCCCATTGGGTGGGTATGGCCCATGGGGTGGGCGTGGATGCGGTGGTAACGGCAGACTGGGTGGGACTAAAAAGTTCAATCAATCAATTCCAACTTTGCAAGATCTTTTTTTTACCCACGAGAAGTTGAAATTGACTGATTGAACTTTTTTTTTTTTTTTGCACATGGCGGTGGAGGCCTAAAGCGAAAAGGTTTTGTAAAACCCAGCTGAAGGCCTAGGACTGGGGCGACGGCGCGCGTGCCCACAGAGAGGGCTCTGAGTGCCGCCTCTGGCACCCGTGCCATAGGTTCGCCACCACTGACCTACAAAGAAAGTAGGAATACAGCGAAAGAGCAGTTTTTGAGAAGGAAAATTTGTAGGGCGACGGCCTGTTCACTATCACCATTTCTTGACAGCACTTGTTCGCAAACCCTCATTGGTTGGAAGTTATTGAAGCAAATGTACTTTTCTTTTAATTAATAAAGTGCTGCCTCTGTAGGATTACTTAGTCTTGTGCCCCCCTATCCTCACAATCACTGTTTAGCATACCAATACATCACTTACCTATTATATTAAGAGGGCATGATTCTTTTAAACCAAAGAACACGCTTCCCACACATTTGAACCATTGTGATTTATACCCCTGTAATTATTTTCAGTTTGCAAAAGATGCGAGGCTTAAGAACCGGCTTCCTTGAAAATTGATCCCATTACTTACTGCAGTACTAAAAACTGCTTTTCAAAATTAACGATTAAACTTAACATCTAATCTTGAATATTTCTTTGAATTTCTCGCCTTTTATTCCCTAAGGGCGATACACAACTTGTATTTTTCCCAATTCTTCGTTACAAACACACACCTACGCTACAAGCAGCATTCATGGACTTTATAACACCACCAGCTCTTATGCCAGCTCCCTCTTCTGCCTTGTCACAAAAAGAATAGCCTGAAATCTCTTTCAGGTATATTTATATGACTACCATTACCATAGTACTCTGGTACCTGATTAACTATATTCATATGTTTACTAGCCGCAACATGGGAAACAGATTTTTGAAACCCAAGAACCGGAGCTGTTAATTATAGAAGCCATTTTAGTTGAGCAGAAGTTATAGCATGAATCCATAGGGCACGTAAGCTCTCACTTACCTGTCATTTCAATGTTTATTACTACCAAATTCTAAAAAGGGGCATCATGAAACATTTGTACATGTTTCAGCTGGCCAGACATTCAATTGCCTTCTGAAAGATCTGTACATTTTCAGAAGGCAAGACAAGAAACAATGGATGGAAACTAATGAAGGGTAGAAGCAACGTAGAACTAAGGAGAAACTTCCTGACAGTGAGGACAATTAATCAGTGGGAGGACTTGCCTTCAGAAGTTGTGGGTGCTCCATCACTGGAGGTTTTTAAGAAGAGACAGGACAGCCACTTGTCTGAAATGGTATAAGGTCTCCTGCTTGAGCTGGGGGTTGGACTAGAAGACCTCCAAGGTCCCTTCCAACTCTATTCTGTAACTAAGTTAAAATCCTTTCTAGGTCTAATACTGATTTGACAAAAGGTCTTGCACATGAAACTTCACTAATGGCTAGCGGTATGGTCAACAGATCATGTTTGCCTATAATGAACGAGAAATGTTGGGAGCAATCACTACTTGTTCAGGAAGCTCATTTGGTGATTTTAGATTAGCCAATGGTCTTACAAGGCAGCTGAGGTCATTTATCTGGATGGAGGAGCAGCAAAGGAACCCCTGATTTTATCAAAAGCATGCCCTGTGGCGTTCCACAAAACCCTAAGCAGTATGGCTCCTTTGAGAATTGATTCCGTGGTAACCAAGCCATGTAACACCAAAGTTGTAACTCAAGCAATTTAAAAGAGGGAGGAAAGCAAACCATGCCCACACTGCACCGTCTTAAAGCTGTCTCTGTCTTGAAAGTAGCCAACGTATGCTGCACGAGATTTTTGGATGTGGGTTTCATTCCTCCATATTAATGTGCTCTGTGAATAGGAGTTAGCGGTGGTGGCGATTATTATTCTCAGCCACTTCACAAGTTTTCTTGTCAATATTGAATTACTAAGAACATTAAAAGCCAGAATGAAAAGCCACGCACACAATGAATACAGGATAGAAAAAACAAATAAAAATAGAAAAGCCACTACTGCCATATATTGTAGTCACCACCCGATCTGACTACAAATTTAAAAATGCTGACAAGAAGGGATTGTCTTAGCACGGCACCAAACTGCTAGACGTGTCTCTCTAGTGTGGACATTCCGTAAGTTGAGGACCCACAACTAAGAAGAACCTCTTCATTGAAGCTTATCTTTAGTTCACTTGGCAGAGGCACCTAAGTTCCCCCAAAGATGACCAAAATAGCATGGCTATTGGCTTGTATGAGACAGAACAGTTGATCGTTAGAAGGAATTTGCACTTGCTTCCCTTGAAAGAGAAAACTCGAAAAGTTCTGCAGGGGACATTAAGATCTCTTGCACCAGATACACTCTGACATCCTAAACCAGGGGTAGGTCAACCTTGGCTCTTTTATGACTCGTGGACTTCGACTCCCAGAATTCCTGAGCCAGCCATGCTGAGGGGAAAGGGAGAGGTTTCCAAGCTGAGCCATGCTGGCTCAGGAATTCTGGGAGTTGAAGTCCACGAGTCATAAAAGAGCCCAGGTTGCCTACCCCCTGTCTTAAACCAAGGCTATCAAGCAGATGATGGCCACAAAGCACCAGAGTCTTTTGGAAAATGCAGATTAAAGTGATCCGGTTCGATCTGGCTTCAGACTTGTTTTTAGACTGAAACTATCCTGTTTGGCTTAACCTATTACTTGCTGCCAGAAAAGATACAAGAGGCATTAAAGCTTCGGATTCTCTAGTCTAGGACATCTCCAGCTGCTTTCCACATTATCGCGTGCGATATTGTGTCTTACAGTAGGGCTGGGAGCAGGAAAAACTTTATTGTCATGATTCTGTTCCTGTTTCTCAGGCAGAGGTCAGAAGTTGAGTTTGCTGTTCAATTCTATGAGATTTATGTTACCCCCCCCCCCCTATGCTTTCTCACACCTACTTTATGTTTCAGAGACAGTCTAATGAACTGAAAACTTTGCTGTTTCTGCTCCTTTTTGATCACCCTGTAAATCCTTAATTCGGGATAGCACAGGAAATGCTGAAATCAATACCAAGTGGATAAGGGTGAATAAATTGTGGTTCATTCCTCTCCAGATGACTGAAAAGACTCATGACTTGAGTTTCCCCTGAACGAGCCTGAACTTCATGTGTGAAAAGGGAGGTTTGTGGGCCTGAACTTCATGTGTGAAGAGGGAGGTTTGTGGGCAGGTCTTGGACCCTTAGATGGCTGCTACAATCAGAAATATTTTTAAATGACACATTCTTCTACAAAGCCGTGACAAATGTCTCACAAGCCTGGTAATACCTGTGACTTCATAACCAATGAGAATAAATTATTATAACATGTTTTAATTGGGGTTGCATCTGGAGACTGTCCAAAACCTTCTATTAATTCGACATGAAACAGAATCATGAATTACAAGGGGTATAATTTGCATTAAGATAGCATGTTTTGGTTTCCAATTTGTTTCCGAGCGCAATCCAACATTCCTTAAAACCTAAATCTCATTTTTATTAGAAAAAGACTTTACCAATGTGAGTCTTATAACAAGGAGGGTTCTTTTTCTGAAGAAAATGTCCTTGTGAAAAATGTAGCGGAAGGTAACTGTTTTAATCAAACAGGCAAAAATAAAACATGTGTTAAATATGTTAATTTATAGGTCGCATTTCTGTAGAACATTCTAATTGCAATATCTGCTTTTATATTTTAAACCGAAGTGTTAATTTTAATATGGTGCTAATTGCTTTCATGCTTTGCAGAATCCATAATAAGGCAGTCATTTTAAAAACGTAAGTAAAATTCCCAGTACTAATGGTCTACTAGAAATATAATTTCAGAAGCACCTTTTATTAGGCTCTGCAAATAATCTGAGTTAATCCTAGTAGAGAACTATGTGCTACCACTGCTAAATAAAATATTTTATCATCCTGATAAAATAAAAGCTTAGCAGATATTTTCTTCCAAGTGTGGGGGACTTGGAGATTTTAAAGTAGAATTACATAAGGATGAAGCTCTCCCTTGATTTTCTGAATTATAAGAATGTTTTTGCCGATTAAGAGATAAAACACTCAGGTCCAAGTGCCTAAGGCTTGATCCAACATTATAAGTGAACATTTTATTTAGTGATAGAAGAACTATAAAAGCCAAGTACAAATCCACTTAAAAGTTCATTTTTTCTGCATATATTCCCTGCTCTCTATTTGGATGCTTGTTCCAGGAATAAGATACCCCAAATTATTAAATAAGGAAAGCAAATATGTTTTCATCACCCTATTTCTCTATAATTCTCATAAATCTTCACCTTAATAAATTCTATTTTGTGCACTAAGATCCCCATTACTACATACTGCAACCTTGTGTAAGACTTGGATAGTTAAAATTTTTAAATCTAGTGAGAGATGTTTTACACTTATGAAAATGAACATTTTGCTTATATTTTCATGCTAATGGTATTTATTGGTGATAAACTAATATAAATTATTTTAAAGCATGCAACCTTTTATTTCTATATTCAACTTTATGACTACAGAGCTGAAAGAGAGGCGATTAAATAACCAACAAAAATGTTAAGAGCATTCTCCACACAAATATTAAGCCTCTTATGGGGCTCATGCTATCAGTTTCTATCTTTAATTCACTGTGAAAAGATGGGGTGACGATTTAGATCCTTAAAGCCAGATCAAAAAATCTCTAATTACCAATGCATGTCTCTGAAACATCCAGTTAAATCTCCCAGCTAACACGGCTATGATTTCTCAATTGTTATACATGGAATTAGATTTCGTTTACTACCCAACATTTAATCTGGGGCTAGAATTGTCATTTTGACTGCCGACTATTGCTACTACCGCCTGGATCAATATGTCCTTCTCACGGAAGCTCTCATAATTAAATGTCCTATGAACAAAATAAGAGAGAAGAATACAGGTAGTCCTTGACTTACAACCACAACGAACCCAAAATTTCCATTGTTAAGCAAGGCAGTTGTTAAGTGAGTTTTGCCCCATTTTGCGCCCTTTTTGCCACCGTTGTTAAGCAAATCACTGTGGCTGTCATGTAAATCATGCAGTCATTAAGTGGATCTGGTTGCCCCACACTGGCTCTACTTGTTCGAAGGTTACAGATGGAGATCACATGACCCTGGGATGATGCAACCGTTGTAAATACAAGCCAGTTGCAAAGCACCCAATTTTTTGGGGGGGGGGGGTATAGATTTTATTAATTTTTATGGGGTTAGGAATAAGGTGGGGTCAGGGTTGGGATTTAGGTTAAGGTTAGGGTTGGGGTTGGGGTTTTTCCAAGTAACATTCTCAATATTTAGCAAACAGCATAATGTCTGGGTTCGTGTATTTAACAAACAATAATAGAAAACAGTTAATTGTCATAAACAATATGTTAATTAATCACTCAATCTTGCTAATATATATTCAGAATTACATATCACATTCCTTTCTCTCTAATTCGTCTTTCTGGCCATTGATAGAAATTATCCCATGTTCTAAAGTGCACTGAGTCTTCTTTCTCTTTTATCTTTAAAGTCAATCTATCCATTTCTGCAGAATTTTCTTAATTAGTACTTCTTCAGCTGGTAAGTTTTCATTTTTCCAATATTGGGCAAATACAATTCTTGCGGCCATTAGTATGTGTAGTATTAAACAACGGTGCCCAAATTTTGATCATGGGACCGTGGGAATGCTGCGGGGCTGCAATGCTACAAGCCTTGAGAAAAATGGTGGTAAGTCATTCTTTTCAGTGCTGTTGTAACTTTGAATGATCACTAAATGAATGGTTGTAAGTCGAGGACGCTGGCACTTAATTCCACCCCCAAAACAGCTCATTTTCATTATAGATGGCTGTTACGGGACTATACAGATTTATCTTTTCTCTCCCTTCCCTTTTTTCTTTTATATAATACTCCTTCGGATTGCAAGCCTAGTGACAAGGGATGATGATATAACTTAGTGGGGGGGGGGGGGAGGAACAGACAAAAGAGTTTCAATAAAAAAAATACACAGTAAACAACTTAAGCTGTTATTTGACAATAACTGCCTCGTAAGAAAGTGATATTTTAATGCCAAAAGAATTCACAGAGATTCTTTATAAGTGCCCATCTCTGCTCTCTCTCTCACATATAATAAAAACAAAGGAATGTGTGAAACGAAACTCCCACATTCAATTATCTTTCCTCTTATTGTGTTACCAGTTTGACCTTTCAAACATTTATTCCAAAGCGCAGTATTTCTTTGTATCATTAACTTTATCCATATAAACAGATTTTTTTTTATAGGCTAGAAGAGGCGTTTTAAACACTTCATCTACAGTACCCATGTAAAAATGACTCCTTCATCATGGTAGAAATTCTTCTAACAGCCCCACATAAAAACAGAAGGAACCAAAGCATCTTTCTCTACAGAATAGCTTGTTTTGGAGGACGTCAGATCAAGCCTAAGATAAATAATACCAAATCACTAATTTTTTTCTTCCACTGTATTTATCTCATGATGCACCATTTTACTGAACACATGAATTATGTACTGTTTCCACAGGGTTTTTTTAATGGCCCAGTAAAATAAGGCAAATAGATTTTTATTTCCTAAGCATGATAAATAAATAGTTTTAGAAATATAAGATGCACTAAAATTACTGTCCTTCCATTTATGGGTATGTTTTAAATTGCAAATAGGTTAGAAGTATAGAAGTATATGGCACTTCTGTACTAGGGCAGTAATGGTCATATTGTTTCCTAAATGTTCTTTGAATACGATATACATATTTTATATAAATAAAATAGTGCAAACTGCGGTCCTATCAAAAGTTCCCGCCATGAAGAAATGTTATTAAGTATCTTGAGAGGTGATGAACTGGATAGGTCCGCAAACTAAATCTCTCAATTTTAGTGATAAGCTTCAAAACATTATACAGTATAAAGTTCACTAATGCATGCCAAAACATAAAATCACTTACCTGGGTAATAATCACTTGTAACAATGCTCCTTATAGTCTCAACCCACTGTCTGTCAATCTGAAAGGCGAAAAGACAAAATCTAAAATAAACTTTTAACAATTTTTCTTTAAAAAATAATCCTAGCTTCTAGTGCAGGAAGCTACAGTATTTTGTATAGCTGAGCTGCCCTGTTTTCCTTTTTGAACTAATACACAGAAAAAATAGAATTATTTTTATCAAATTAGTGAGGTCTTAGTCGACTATAACACCAAAGCACAGCATCTAATGATTTAACTGGATGATGAATGTTAACTAAAACAGATATTTCATAAGCTATATTATGGGGTAATTTTATTAGTATCTGCACTTTGTCCCAAATAATAATAATAATAATAATAATAATAATAATAATAATAATAATAATAATAATAATAATAATAATAATAATAATAATGTTGGAAGAGACCTTGGAGGTCATCTAGTCCAACCCCCTGCTCAGGCAGGAGACCCAATACCATTTTGGACAAATGGCTGTCTCACTGTATTATTTTTGTTTGGGGCTCAATAATAATAATAGCTAGCACTTTATAAACATTTTAAAACATGGATTTTCAGTAAAATACTGAATGTTTTCAATGATACATACATAAACACTTGCATTCCAACTATTTTCGTTTTAGCTAAAATTGTTGTGGGAAATACTAGACAATTTTATATAGCAGTAAATGCTACTGAAGCAAAATGTATGAAATGAAAAAACAAGAGTAGAAATATGTACATTTTGTTATGAAGCAGATGTGAATAGTGCTCTGGGCAGAACTGTTTTGTGTCAAACTTCTCTTTCAATATACAAAAAAATGCACTATATGTAAACTTAACCTCAATGAATAAGGGTTCATTTGAGGATATTATTGGTTAGCTTCCTATCCGTTATTTAGGGTTGGTTTTTTTTTAAATCCCAGTCCAAATATACAGGCTGCAAACAGCATTGTGTATTTTAGGTTCTTGTATATTTCTCAATATAGGATATACACAAATAAATAATATCAAAAGGATACTTTAGTTATTACAGTTCTTGTTCACATGTATATACGACCATATACTGTAGTCCTCGACTTACAACAGTTCATTTAGTGACCATTCAAAGTTACGATGGCACTGAAAAAAGTGACTTATGACCGTTTTTCACACTTATGACTGTTGCACCCATGGTCACATGATCAAAATTCAGAGACTGGGCAACCGACTCATATTTATGACGGTTGCAGTGTCCCAGGGTCACGTGATCCTCTTTTGGGACCTTCTGACAAGCAAAGTCAATGGGGAAGCCAGATTCATTTTAACAACTGTGTTACTAACTTAACAATTGCAGTGATTATTAACTTAACAATTATGGCAAGAAAGGTCGTACAATGGAGCAAAATTCACTTAACAAATGTCAAATAGTTTCAGAAGAGAGCACTCTTTTACAATTTTATTCAATTCTACAAAACTACAGTTGAATGCAGATTTGCTTGAAGGTTAATCCATGTAGGATTTATTCCCTATTATTCCATAGAGCAGGACAAGAAGTAAATAGGTTAAAATGACAAGAAAGGAGGTTTAAGCTGACCACTTCAGGTATGGAGCCATTGGAACAGGCTACCACATGAAGCGGTGTATTCTCCTTCCCTAGAAGGAGAAAACCATCTGTTCAGATGGTCTAATGCAGTGTTTCTTAAATGTTTTTTTCTCTCAGAACCCCTTCCCACTTTTAAAAATTATGGAGGACCCCAAAGAGCTTTCCATTTGTATGAATTATATTCACTGATATTTACTATATTAAAAATGATATCAGATACTTTCATTTCCATTACCACTTCTCATAGTTGTTGGTGGGATTTTAAAATTGTATCATTTTTCAACCTAGGCTGTTGAGCAATTTTGATTTTGGGGACCCCTGAAACGAAATTTCAGGCTAGCGCAACTAGGAAATTCAGTTTTGGATCTTCAAAACTGCAAGAGTGTTTTTTGCATTTAGAAGATTCAAAGTCACCAAAATTCAAAATCGCCTCTGATAAAATCAAAGAATGCTACACACATCCTGATTGCAAACAGGAATACCATCAGCAATACTCCTACATCCACTGAATTTCCTGCAAACACACTGGACTGGCAGCAGTGGTTATAATTGTTCTTTCACAGTTACACATTAAAAAAAACACCATAGGAGGGAACTTACTTGATACGACACTGCACGACAAGATTTGGGGTTCAAGTATTTTGCCCTCTTTCGCTGTGTAGAAACATTCAATTTATGTGCCCAACTGCAATTTAAATGCTGTAGCTCAGCCAAGAGTTTACCAACCAATCCGTTGCTTTTATAAAGAGATCCCCAGCATCACATTTTAAAGGCCCTAGCAACAATAACGGATACTGAGAACAGCAAAAAGGCAAACCACCCTACTACATGACCACAATACTCCTATATCAACAGTAAAAGATTCAGTCAAGAAGTAAGCTATTGAACAAGAACTGGATGTTCAATATTCAAATAAAGCAAATATGTTTATTTTATTTATAAAATTTGTTTGCTGCCCATCCCAGCAGGAGTACGTATCCTAGCATATCAAATATATCCAGGGCTTTTTTTCTCATAGAACGCCCAGAACGGAGTTCCGGCACCTTTTTTGGATGGAACCTTGTAGGGTAGGCAAGGCAGGTTTGTATGATGTGTGTGAGTTCCAGCACTTTTTTTTTTTTTTTTTTAGAAAAAAAGCACTGAATATATCATACATCTTTAAAATCTGTTCGAGAAACTTTCAGCGAGACTTGAATATATGCAAGATAAAAGAAGTCAACAGGTTGCACAGAGTAATCTGGTGATGTCAGGTCAATCACTCATTCAAGGTTATTATATTAGGGGTAAAATGGACACATTCTATTATACTATGTAGTATAGTAATTTCGTCTCCCCCCCCACAATGATGACCCTCTGCTCTGGCTGAGAGAAAGTGATCGTCCAAATCCAGTTATTGTTATTATTTAACCGCCACCATCATCACGGGAGGAAACAACTGTCCATTGTGGTTGCCGGTTTGTCAAGTCAAATGGGTTTTTACCTTTCAATAATAGGTCTTCACTGCCCTCATACTGACAAGAATATTGTGTGTCATGTTAGCATCCAACTTTGGTTATCAAGATTTTAAAAATGGCTTTTAATCGTTGGCATACAAAAATCCCAAGACACTGGTATTTTTCATGATTTTATTACTATTTCCCTTCATGGGAATTGGCATCCTTTTTAAAGTCTGCCATAAATTGAATAATGAAAGTCACTGCAAATATGGAGATACACTATTTCACGAATTTCTTCCAATTTTGTCTGAAATGAAGCCAGGACTATGTTGCAAGATCATCTCAAAATATCCTTTCTTAACAAAAGAAAGCAAGTTCTAATACTTTTAAAAGCCAGGAATAATTCAGTCACACAAAGCTGCAAGTTAAAGTTACCAAACACAAACTGAATTTCTTAAACTGTAATAAAGTCGAGAATTTTATTTAGTAATCTATGGATAGAGCAAATATGATCAAATAAATGTAAACAATAAATATTATTTAAGATATGATCAAATAAAGGTAAATAAAGATCAAATGCATAATAAAAATATACCTTTATTACAGATTATATTTTTAACAATACAACCATACTTGTTGTATCTAATAAGAAATAAACACAAAAGCTACACACAACTTTTTCTGATTCTCTTCATAAAAGCCTTCCTCAGTGGCCTTAATTTAAAGACTCCATAATAAGTCATGGGTTAACCAGGTTTGATTAAGTCACTATTGGCCAAGTTTATACAATCTATATTTCTTTGGTTGAAAATATTGGGCTCAATGTGGTTGCACATCAAGGACTACCTGTAGAAAGTGACAATGTTTGCTTGCATCATGGTATCCCTACATCCATTTTATGACCTGCCTAACTAAACCCATCCCTAGGACGCCCAATGAATCTTTCTGACTTGACTTGACTACTTTACTTGCCAAGTGTGATTAGACACAGATGGAATTTGATAAAGCAGCACTCAGTGTAGCTGCAGATGCAAAGCCACATTGATGATGATGATGATGATGATACACCATTGGCATTGACAAATTCACCATTAGTAGTAGTAGTAATACCAATAGTAATAGGTGCCTTGGGTGCAATCCCGAAACAACTGGAGCACCACTTGAACACCATTGGCATTGACAAATTCGCCATTAGTCAATTGCAAAAGGCGGCCTTACTAGGAACTGCTTCCATCTTGCAACGATATCTGTAATACCATGAAACATCCACATCTGCCTATCCCAGGTCCTGGGTAAGGACTCGATAGGTAGACAAAATGCCAAATCCAGTCTGAACATCTGGCTGACTGTGCGATGATCAATAATAATAATAATAATAATAATAATAATAATAATAATAATAATAATAATAATAATAATACCAATAAAAGGGGGAGTAAAGGACTTGATTTTCTCCTGATCTCACCACTTCATTCAACATTTCTTCTACAGGCTTCGACTGATTGATTTTACTATGACATTTTTGTTTTTAATGGTCAGGTCCCTTAAGCTATGGTTAAATGTCAAGCAGCAGAGACACTGAGGCTACTATCCGAACGACCACTACTGATGGCACCAAGGAGTCAAAGAGTGGCACGCCTAATAAAGAGGTTTTGAAGTGGGGTGGCCCAGACATGGCAATCATTTAAATATTAATTAAATAATTCAATTAATTAAATGCCCACTGACCCCGCCCCTACCTTCCTCCTCCGCCTATCGCTGCTCAAGAGCCCGCAGATGGCAGGCAACGTGCAGCCAGCCCCTCCCACCCTGATGCCAGGGGGCGGGGCTTGGCATGCAGCCGCCGGGGGCGGGGCCTCGCGTTCCCAGCCTCAAACTCCGCCCCCAAGCTGAGGCGACCAAAAAAAAAAAAAAACCAAACCGGGGACAAAACCCCGCAGCCGTTCGCCTGAGCCGCCCAAGGGGGCGGGCTGCAGGGAGGGAAGTTCTTCTCCCTTCCCCTTGACTTTTGCCTCAACCACTCTGAGTCGCCCGCGAAGGGGAGCCAACCCTACGCCCGACGCTACCCTGTCCCGGAGGCAAAGCCCCGCCGGCCGCAAAACCGCCCCTCACTCACCCTCTCCAGCCGCCGCCGCCGCCGCCGCGGACATGTCCTCTCGCGAGTTTTGGTGGCGGGATTTCGGCCCTAGCGCGTGCGGGAGGAGGAGGGGGTGAAAGAATACTGTACAAGCCGCACGTCGCGGGGGGGGGGAAGGGGAGAGCGGTCAGAGGCGCGCGCCCGGCGGTTTAAGAACCGGAGGCGGGACGAAGGCGCGGTGGAGGAGGGGCCTGCGCGCCTCGCGCTGTGATTGGCGCGAAGAGGCGTCGGGGAGGGGAGGGAACTTAGGCTTCCCTCTCGTGTCAAGTGGCTCCGCCTCCTCCATCCGGGTATTTTTTTTCTCCTCAGATGCCTCTCGAGGCAGGTTGTGAGAGGAGTAGCTCTTTCTGAGGGGATGGAAAGGGCGTCTTGCCTTTGTGGTTAATAAAAAATAAAAAAAAAGCAGAATAAATGAACAAAGTCCTTCGTCGAGGGCCGGTTTTTTTTCGTTTCTCCGTCTTGTAAAAAATAAAATTATAGAATGACAAGAGTTGGAAGGGACCTTGGAGGTCATCTAGTCCAACCCCCTGCTTAAGCAGGAAAGCCTGGAGATGTCCCTTGTCTCCTTCAGAAATATTCATGGATTAAGGGCAATATGTTTTAATTTTGAGGAAAAGCAGCCCGGCAACACTGGTGGACAACGGGATTTGGAGGAAAAAGTTTAGGACTAAGGAATATTAATATCTAGAAAGAGTTCTTGATTGCCTCTTCATACTGAATGAAAGTAAACAGCATTATAGCCAACAAAAACTTTTTGGAGCTTTTTTTCTTCCATTTTCTCAGTGCTCTTCACAATTCCCACATAACACTGTGCAATATTGTGCAAATTTGGACTTCATCGATATTGACTTCACTATCCAAGCTTGTCGCCCCTGAAAAGCAGACTAAACTGATCAAACTGATTATTGCATATTAATTACATTACACCGCCTGGGTTTATGCCAAGCCTTAAACCAGTGTTTTTGAAACTTGGTCACTTCCAAGATGTGTAGCCTTCAACTTCCAGAACCCGCAAGCCTGCTAGACCTGCTTATGTCATGGAATCTAGATAAATGTTGTATCCAGATGCTGCCTAGCTTCCTTCTCAAATTCAGATAAATTTTAGAAGGAATTTATGGAATATCTATGGATACGTGTCAAGTATCAGGAGAAGAGTCAGTAAAAATTGCAACTTGCAAATCTGGAGAATGACACAATGGCCAACGGATTGGAAGCGGTCAGTCTACACACTAGTATCAAAAAAAGAGAGGGTGTAAGCTGTCGTTCATTACCTTTAATTTCACAAGCTAGCAAAATAATTCTAAGGTCTTCCCATAAAGATCTGAACCTTGCATGGAAAAAAAGATGTGCCAGAAGTTCAGACAGGAACACAAGACATTATTGCTGATGGACACGGGATAATTGAGAAACCCATGGAAAAGTAGTAAATATTTGCTTCATTGATTATAGAAAGGTCTCCAACTGTGTTACCAAACTGTAGAATGTGGTCCCAAATGTGCTTTTTCATGAGGCAACTGGACTTGTTTTTCTTTGAAGACGTTTCGCTTCTCATCCAAGAAGCTTCTTCCGCTCTGACTAGATGGTGGGGAATGGATGAGAAGCGAAACGTCTTCAAAGAAAAACGAGAAAGTCCGGTTGTCTCATGAAAAAGCATTTTTGGGATAACTGTGACCTGGATGACTGAGAACCTCCATAGACATATAGAATGTGGATTGAAAAAAAATGGGAATCCCAGGACATCTCATGTCTTTATGTAAAATTTATACAAAGGGCAGAAAGCCACAGTCTAGACACTAGATGGTGAAGCAGACTGGCTCCAAATCAACAAAGGAGTGAGACAATGCTCTACATTTTTTTATTTATTCAGTATGATTTAATACTGGAAGAAGAGATGGGTGTGTTATACAAGGAAGAAAATCAGTAACTGATGACATCACCCTAAGAGCTGAAAATGCAAATGATCTTCAGGCTCTAAGGAATAAAAGTCAAGCAGTGCAGTGAAAAAATGGGACTAAGGTGAAATGTAAAAACCAAACGAATAATTAGAACAACAAAGGCAACTGACCTTTGAATGGACAATGAAGACACTGAAGTGATGGATATCTTCTGCCTTTTAGGATTGTCATCATGAAGAAACCAACAATGAAGAAATATGCTTCAAACTAACACTTGGGGAAAGATATTCAGATGCAGTGATATATCTATAACTACAAAGAATAGAACTGTGCAAGCAATGCTTTTTTCAGTGACATTTTAATGATATGAAAACTGCCCCCAATGTTCAGCCATTTATATAAAATATATCAGGAAGACGTCGTAGGGTGTTCCATAATTCCTGTAGTTGTATGCTTTGTAAACAATGCTTTGTGGCAGGTCTCCACTTGTAAATCTCTGCATGTACTTTATGGAAAATTCAGTTAGATTTATCATGAATAAGCTTCATAAACTATATGCAGAGGTTTGAAAGAACGCCCAAAGGAACAAGGCTAAACTAGTTAACCTTTCTCTAAACAAAGTCTTACAGTTGATTCTCCTTTAAGTCCCTTACAATTGTGTATTTCCAAAAGTAAGCAAACAGATTTTATTGCATAATAAACCTGGCTTCTCAGAAAGATTCTAGTTTTCAAAAACAAAATCAAGATGAAAGGCTTGTTAGATCTTTGTAAAGAAATCATAAATTTGGAATAGGAAAATGTACGAGGGATTAACTGGACAATATCTAATTATGTTTGCAGCAATAATTTTACTAATTAAATTTGGTATTTTCCTACCCCCCGTTTTTTTTTAGATGGCCTGGGATCCTGAGGTTAAAGTATCATTTAAACAACCAGATTTCCTTTTTTTTTTTTTGAAAGGAAAATATGTTTGGCTAATTTACAAATAAGTCAGCAGAGATCAGAGGAATAATTTAGTCTTATGAACAGAAAGCCCAATAAGTGTTATCCTCAATTGTACTTACTGCTGTCATTCCTTTCTCTTTTTCCCTTCTCTCTCAGAAACTACTGCTCCCTTTCATAAGGACACAGCTGAGCAGTCACTGGAAAAAAAGACAACGGTAAAATAGAAATTGAAGGAAGGCGCTTGTATCAGACGGAGTAAAAAACTTTAATCTGTAAAATTCCAGAGGATCAAAGAATTTGAAGAGGCATCAGAGTGCCAAAGCTCTTCTATTATATAAAGTGTAGGCATTATGAAATAAGCACATCTGACCCAGGAAGAAAATAAGTCAGTATTTGAAATCAACTGCCTGCTTCTAGGGGATTTCTCCAGTAACTTCCTAAGAAATTTTGCTCCCAGCCTCAGGCTTTTTACTCTGCAAGTTCGAACTACTTACCATATAACATCATCTTTTAGGAGCGTAAAAAGAATGTTGTAATAGGCCATAAGATTATGTTTTGAGTGGTTGTAACCAGAGATTACAACCACTTAACCCTTTGGGAACAAAAACAAGGGCAAGGGCCACACCAGGTGTTAGAAAGGAAGGCGACACTTAGAGCCGTTTATAAAAAGTGAGATTTGAGCAGAACTTTGAGAAAGAAGCTGACAAGTTTATAATTGAGCTACCAATGCCACATTTTGAAAGCTCTTTTTGTAGGTGGAGAATGGCCAAATTTCTGTTGGTAAAAACAGGTTAGCTTAACTAACTGCCCCCCAATCTGGTGGGTTTTTTAAAAAAAATATTATAAAATGTTTACGGCACTTCAAGTTAGAAGCTCTAGGTGACTCAGGAATTAATACAATAAATCATAATTGCTCAGTTGCCTGAATCGCAAGATGGGCAGCCAATAAATTTGATTGGTAAATGGATAAAATAAAATAAAAGACTAGCAATCAGTTATAACTGAATGAGCAGATAACTGACAACTCCTTCACTTTGCAGAGCAAAGCTGTTCTGGAGGGTGTGGCCATTGTAAAGAAAGCTCTTGATCTCTTTCTAATGATGTCCTTAGNTTAGGAAGCGTCAGGGAGATCCTCTGTGATCCATTGTCAGCCACAGGAAAAACTCCCACAGTGACACTGACTGCCAGTGCAAACAACCCCGTATGTTGTTGCAAATTGCACTGCGTACCCCTTGAGCTCCTGAATGAAAGATGGGGTATAGCTAAATAGCTAAAACATACAAGGCAAGGAAGATCTGAAAGCAATTTATTGACACAGCTCTGGAAAAGTGAAAATATGTCATTGAGCATTGAAGGAAAAAACAGCGTCAGGATATATTCCAATTTCCTTTCTTCTCCCGCCAAACAGAACTTTCTTCACCCCCATGAAGGTTAGGATCCTTTTGTTCCAGAGTATTTAATTGGGGAAAAATCTGCAGCAGCCCAATTTTATCTTCATGCTATGAAAGGCTTCAACGCCCAATTTCTTCAAAGCAAAGACGAAAGCGGGTGAGGCCGGCTGCATTTCCCTTTTGGGGGCTGGCCAACCCGTGCAACTTAAGTTGAACCATGCTAGAATTCCTGGGATTTAGATTAATGGCCTGCACACATCAGTCATTCAAGCCAAAGCAGGGAAAAGTCTTTTAGGCTACGTCATCCACAGGGGTTCCTCCGAAATGTCACCAAGAGGATTGCCCTAGCCTGACAACAGAGACTCTACAAAAGCCAGGATCCTTTCCGCGTTGGTAATGTGAGACAATACCTGTTTCTAAGAGAATGACGCCTGGAAACTTTAGCTCCGGCGACTCTGCTTTAAATATAGGGACGGTTTGTTTAATTTGCAGACGAGACCCAGAATAAATAATGAGGTAATTTTTAAGAGGATCTTAAAGAGTCATCTGTTATTGATAATCAGCGAATGGAGCACATTTTCTCCCTTCATTTCTGAAAAAACACGTCATTGACACCACATTGACTCTTTGCCAAAAGAAGGGCTTAAAATAACATAGATATCAGGCCATATGGTTTTCCTTTAAGGTTCTTCGTGTGCAGATTTTGTCAAGCCCTGCTGGTTTCCACAGGGTCTACCCACAAACAGGAGCAGACATGGTGGATCTGCAACTCAGTGTTACGTGAAGATTACTTATTCATTTCATCCTCATCTATTTAGTAATCTGTCAGTGCTAAACGTGCTTCATGCTCATCTGACTGTTCCAGTGTCCACTACTTTAAACATCTTAGAATTTTTAACCCAATATATTTTTAGACTTCTGCAGATTCCCAGGTTTCTATGCTGATGAACTTAGCTCTGTCTATGAATAGTACATGTTGGCTTTGTATGGCTTAATACTTACCAATAGGTTTCTGGTCATGATAGGATACAAATTTAAGAATTTGAATTCAAACATATGGCCTGAGAATGCCCAGATCCCCTTTGAAAGACAGGTTTTAATCAGGCTAATATTTGGTCTAGTGGTGAAAGCATCAGACTAGACACAAGGAGAGGGTGAGCTCTAGATCAGTGGTTCTCAACCTTTTTAATGCCACGACCCCAACCGGTCGTAAGTCGAGGACTAAACCGGTCGTAAGTCGAGGACTAAACCGGTCGTAAGTCGAGGACTAAACTGGTCGTAAGTCAAGGACTACCCAACCGGTCGTAAGTCGAAGACTTTCCCTGCCCGGGAGCACCGCACATGCGTGGTTCCGCCCCCTGTGCCGGCCGAGGTGTAGCTGGCAAGCGGCAGAGACGGAGTAGGCTGACCACCAGCTGGCCCAGCCCAAGGGAGGTAAGGCACCCGCCGTAAAAGGGGGAAAAAATGGCGGACAAAAAAATGGCGGACAGCCTTGCTTGGCGACCCCCATGAAATGGTCGATCGACCCCAAATGGGGTCCCGACCCACAGGTTGAGAACCACTGCTCTAGATCCACCTTAGGCATGAAAGCCAATTGGGTGGCTTTGGGCCAATCACCAGGAGACAGTGAGTTCTAGTCCACCTTAGGCATAAAAGCTGACTGGGTGACTTTGGTTCAGTCCCTCTTCTCTCATTCAAACCACCTCAAAGGGTTGTTGTTGTTGTTGTTGTGGGGAAAATAGGAGGAAGGAAGGAGTATTATGTATGTTTGCCACCTTGACTTATTTCTAAATGGAGCAGAAATTAACTTTTCTGATGGTGAGCTTCCTTTTAATGTAACTACAAAAAACAGTTTTAATCACAAAAATTCCAGTGTTTGTAGGACACTTGAAAACGGTAGGTATCCCAATTCATTACAGAATCGTATAAAAATCCAAATTCTATTAGTAATGCACATCCTATCCACAGTAGACTCGAATCCCAGATATTTGCATTTTTGTGATTTCTACAAAAACCAAACGCCTCCCACCGCAATGTGAAATATTCAGAAACAAAAAAAAAGAAATCTTCCATCTGCCTTTATCATCAAGATTAAAAACAAGCGCTGACTGGGCTCATGAGCAGTTTTTAGGCTTTTTTGCAAACGGCCTATTATGAACAAAGAAGCCCGTCCACTCTTCTTTATCTTTATTTATTTACAGTTTTTTCCCCCAGGGCTGCAGTAGAAAAGTCATTCCTATTCAGTTTCCAAAAACACAAAATGACTGGCGTATTACCTCCCCTTCCAGAGAGAGATTTGGCAGTAAGAAAAATGGGGGAAAGCATTGTGCCTATTTTATAGAAGACCAATAAAAAGTCTTTCATCCTAAAAAAGTTCTTCATTTAGGCTGCCCAGCTCAAACCTGGTTTACAGATAAATAACTTTAAAAGAGTGAGCAGAATCTCTCTCCGATGGTACTCCCTACTAGCAAGGACTCTGGGCAATTATCTGGACTTCCCTTTAATGACAAGTACTGTATTTCTGTTTCAATAGTTTGAATAGTTATTTCTAGTCATACATTTAGGCCTATACATTAACACTGTTTCTCAACCTCGGCAGGTTTAAGATGGGTGGACTTCAACTCCCAGAATCCCCCAGCCATAGGGAATTCTGGGAGCGGAAGTCCACCCATCTTAAACCTGCCGAGGTTGAGAAATATTGTGTAAACGTATCTGTATGTGTCACATAAATAACTGAATTCATTTTTAGCCATGCATTAAGGTGCATTTGGATCTGCTCCCCCCAACAATGATTATTTAATCTGCCGGCAATTTATCTCCTCTCAGAAATTCATCTGTTTTACTATCTCAAGCTGATTTAAACATAAATGGAATGCACCTAAAGCATGAATTAGAATTATTAGATTTGCAGTGCAGAAATGGTAGGAAGTTGAAAATAGATAAATATGCTAAGATCCTGTAAAGACAAAGAATTAGATTTGTGTTTCATGGCCTATATGTGAAATTAAGTAAATCTGCATACATTTGCCTGGAATAAAAATAGTTGCAACACAAAGAATATTGTTTATAAATAAGTCCAGGCACTATCTTAAAATACACTTACTTTCTCCTGCATGACAGCTTATAAAATGCATCTTCTAAAGATAGAAAATTTCCCTTTATGGTTTCCATAAACATGAGTATGAAAAGCAATAATATTAAAAATCTGATCAATAAGGCTGGACTGTATTTTACGGATTAAAACTTTGGATCAATTTGAGTAATTCATTAAATATTTCTTAAAGCACACTTGTTATACATTTGGTGCTCACAGCAGCTGCCAGCAGCCCTAAAGAGATGATAGGCAATCCAAACGAGTATCAATGCATTAAAAGTCCTAAATATCTGCAATTTTCCTTTTTTTTTTAATCCGAAACATCAATTAAACAAAAATGAAACCTACTTCTGTTAGAGCTGTTTTAACGAACAAAGGGCACTTGTGATATCCTCGGTGTAGCTTTTGACAGCCTTTAAAGCCCTTTAAGTCAATATTTATAAAATGTTCATTTGTGTTTAAATAAAATGTGGATGAATCTCAAAAGGAGCAGGAGCTGAAATCTACTTAGTCTATCCTCCCACTTCTTTTCAAGCAAATGTGGACTGTGAAACACAGCTATTTCTTTCAACAATAATCCTACGGCAGTTGCGTGTTATATAACTTCCAAAGCCAAGCAAGCAAGGGAAAAAAAGCTGAAAAAAGTAAAGCGTGACAAAGTTGGACAAAAAGAAAATTAGGAATGAATTTACTGTAGATATTATGCCCAAAACTATCCGCTCGTTTTAAAACACTTCTTCTAAAGCAGGGATAGGCAACTATGGCAGCTTTACAACCTATGGACTTCAACTCCCAGAATTCCTGAGCCAGCATGGGAGTTGAAGTCCGCAGGCCGTAAAATTGCCATAGTTAGAATAGCATAGAACTGGAAGGGACCTTGGAGGTCTTCTAGTCCAGCCCCCTGCTCAAGTAGGAGACCCTATACCAGGAGTAGGCAACCTT
>NW_015387882.1:25679-44041 GCF_001527695.2 Protobothrops mucrosquamatus | reverse complement strand
TTGGTGAAGGAACTTTTTGATATCACGGAACGTTTGGCGACTGGCTGCTGATCAGAAAAGGACATCTGGACAGTCAAAGGTTTCCCCCCCCTGTAAACTGGCCCACCTTAAAAGAGATTGTATGCACGGGTCACTCCTAAGTTACAGTCACCCCGGATCACGGCACCTTCTGAAGCCTGGCCTGACACATCATCACCTCTTGGTTTTGCCTTGAGAAGCGGCCTCCGTGAAAGGCAGATGGATGAACTCGTGAAGCTGCTTAGCGTTGGCAGCGTTGCCCAGAAGCTCTGCCAACTTCTCCTGAGGAAGAGCGATCAGCTCTGTGATGCTCTTGACGTGATTCATTACGGCCTGGCAGTTTTTGGAATTGATCCCAGGCATTTTGAGCAGGAAGTCTTGAGGACCAGGGTTGTATTTGTCCCGTTCGGGGAGGGTCTCGGAATCGGCCGTGATGGCCAAAGCTGCCGCCGCGTCCGGTTGAGGCCTGCTCTGTTTCAATTCCTCAAACAGCTCGGCCGTGGCGTGCGGCGAAGGGCACCACAGGAGCCGGAGGCGCGGGAAATGGAGCGTCAGGAGGGTGAGTTTGGAGATCACGTCGCTGCTGGAGATCTCTTGGTAGAGAGAAGCCCGGGGAGTGAGAGAAAAGGGCTTGTTGGCATCGAACTCAATAAGGAGAACCGGGCGTTTATAGTAGCGAGACATGGAAACGCACTGAGTGTACAGCCGGCCGCTATTGAGCGAGCCGATGAGGTCGCTGGTGCTCTTCCGCTCCACGCAGATGTCGGGGGTGAGGATGTAGTCCCCGACTTCTAACGTCACGGGCTCAATGTCGATGCCCCGCCGGTGGATCAAGGAGGGAAGCTCGCTGCGAAATTCACGCATGTCCACCACGATGCTGTGCTGCACGACGCTCTGCTGCTGGCCACCTAAGGCAGTGATGGCGAACCTTTTAGAGACTGAGTGCCCAAAAACCACGCCACTCCCCGCTCCGCCCCCGCTCCGCCCCCTGCCCCGCCCACCCGCAGGGCCACCCACCGCCTCCACAGCCCGCTGCAGATTGCCCAGGCGGCCCTCCAGCACCATAGCGGCCACGCCCTCCACCCGCACCCCACAGCACCATCTGCGCGCGACGGGGTGCGAGGGCGGAGTCTTGTCCCTGCTGCCTGAGTCAATGAGTCATGAGTCAACGTGAAACCCCGCCCCCAAAAGGACAGAGACTGAGATAAGGTCTTAAGAACGGTTGCCGAGAGTCCAAAACAGACCTGCTTTGCGGGTATCGATCGAAAGGGTGGCTGCCGTGGAATCTCTTGCTAAATCCAAGTTGGTTTCATCTCGCCCTTCTCTTTCTTCTGGAATTACCATGCCAGCTTTCTCTCTGAAACGAAGAAGAGGAAGAGGATGCATCAGTATTAATTACTTTCAAGCACTAAAACTGTCCAGCTTGAATGTGTGGGAGGGGGAAGTCTACTCCAGAGCCATCGCCATGTTTTAATTCATTTGTTATAAGATAGGTGTCTATACAAAAGTTTTAATACATAAATAAATATGTATTAAATATGCACGGCCACTGGCCACTCTGCCTGGAGATGATGGACGGTGTTATATTGTAGCTGACTGGGGAAGGTTTGGCTTGTAACTCACCACTAGCTGAGAAACAAGGATTAACAAAAATATTTTTAATTTACTAGTAGGACTTGGGGCAATTAATACAGGTAGCCCTTGACTTACAAGCATCTATCTATCTATCTATCTATCTATCTATCTATCTATCTATCTATCTATCTATCTATCTATCTATCTATCTATCTACCATCTATCTATCTACCATCTATCTATCTATCTATCTATCTATCTATCATCTACCTATCTTCTATCTTCTATCTTCTATCATCTATCATCTATCATCTACTATCTAATCTATTTATCTATCTTCTATCTATCTTGTCTTCTATCAGCTATCTATCTATCTATCTATCTATCTATCTATCTATCTATCTATCTATCTATCTATCTTCTATCTTGTTTTCTATCATCTATTTATCTATCTTCTATCTATCTTGCCTTCTATCTTCTATCATCTATCTATCTATCTATCTATCTATCTATCTATCTATCTATCTATCTATCTATCTATCTATCTATCTATCTATCTATCTATCTTCTATCTTGTTTTCTATCATCTATCTATTTATCTATCTTCTACCTATCTTGCTTTCTATCTTCTATCATCTATCTATCTATTTGTCTGTCTGTCTGTCTGTCTGTCTGTCTGTCTGTCTGTCTGTCTGTCTGTCTATCTATCTATTTATCTATCTAATTTATTTGCCGCCCATCTCTTGTCCAATGACTCGTTCTCTTCTTGCATTACAGCACACAGCAGCGGTCAGAGCGCTGGATTAAACCTGGAGAGGCTCAGATCCCCCTGATGTCTTTCGATGATTTGCCATTCCCTCCACCCAACATGCCCTAAGAGAGAGAAACCATTTCATTGCCAAGGAGAGAAACACAAACGCCTGCTTGCCTCCTACGGCTGCTGCCGATAAAAGGGATGGGAGAGATTTCGCGAAGACTCCCTCTGCACCCGTCCTCTAACTTGTTATATAATTCATCGCTCCCCCTCTCCATCTTTTCACATAAGTTTGCTACCTTGGAAACATGGAAAGAGAGAAGGACACGGGCCGCCTAGCAACCGAAAGCTCTAGCAGTCTTCTAAATGGGTGGGAATCTTTTGAGGAGTTCTTGCAGATAATTGCATTGATAGGAATTGGCATTATAACTTGGCCAATTTTAGAGGAGGAGGAGGAGGAGGAGGAGGAAGAATTGCTCACCATCTGTCAGCCCTTTGAGGTAGACCAGTCTAGGAAACTATACTGATTGTGTTGACCTAAAGACCTGCAAATTGGCTTGGGGACCTGATGGGGGGATTTTGACTCTTGAAGTGGCTGCTAGATTGACAGCAGTTCTTCACTTCCCACCTCTCCCCCCCAGCTCCCAATTCACCCATCTGTTTTTCCACTAATCATATCGTTGTCTTTTCTTTGTTTTCCTTTTCCTTGTTTTATTTTATTGTTCTATTATTTTACTTTTGCTTTCTTGAAACTTCCTTTTTTTATTTCTTCGGGTTTTTTTGTTTTTTTTAAATGGTTGCGAGCTGCCTAAAGTAGCCCTATCCCAGGCCCTTGGGAAGGACTCGAGAGGTAGACAAAAATGCCACATCCGGTCTGAACATCTGGCCGACCGTCTGACGAGCCGTAATTGTATTGTGTTGAATCTCTGGGGCAAATTCTCCCTTGTTGTTACTCTGGAGAGATGCTGTCTCCAGTGATGATCTGAAGCACCGCCCCCGTTGGGCGCTGCTCAAAGTGCCCCACAGCCAACTGTGCCTGACACAACATGAAATAGGAATGCTTTCGAAAGGTTAACACACGGGAGGGCTTTTACCGAATGAGTTTTTCAAAGGCTTCCTTCTCTTTCCTCAGCGTGGTAAGGTAGCGCTGCTCTTCCGTCGATCCTCCATAGATAAGGAAATAAACTCTGCAAGGTAAGAAAGACAGAAGACCTTCTCACATCCGAAAAGACGTTGGCTGGATTGCAAGCACACTCAATACTGGCTGGCAAAATAAGCCACAATGGCTGGGCACCTTCAGAATGCTGAACCATATATAGCACAAGACCAGAGTTTACCAAATGGACCTCAGGTTAAGGGGAAGCCAGCTAACTGGTATCCCAGAGGTTTCCTGAGGATTAAAATAAATAAAAAATAAATATGGCCTCAGTAGCACCTTCCCAATTCTGCGCTGGTGTGTTATGATCTCCGATGTCTTGGGCTAGCCCTGGGATCTCCTAAGCCTCAGAGCAAGAAGCTGATTTTCCGCTTTAATAAGAATTAAGATTAAGAATCTTTTCATTAATAAGAATTAAAGCCTGTGATTCACTCCATACGAAGGAGAGGCTCTGATCAGATTTACCCATCTACGCATCCTTCCTCCATAGAAGACTCTGGAGAAATACTGCAAAATGACTATAAGCACGTATTCATTTCTCCAAGCCAAATGCGGTTGGGTCTGTGTTGTTGTTTTTTAAAAGAAAGAAATTGCATTATTTTTTTATAAATAGATGATATTTGGAGCTCAGGGTTGAACTGTGGGGTCCTTGGCGCTCTCTTAGCTTGGTTATTTTCTTGCAGACGTTTCATGACCCAACTAGGTAACACCATCAGAGCTACAGGGAGTGGAGTTTGCCCTCTGTTTATACAATGGTTTGCCCTGTTAATGTTGGTGGGAATATTCTTGGTGGCTTCTTGAGTAAGCTGTTCTCTACAGCAGAGGTCCCCAACCCCAGGTCCGTGGATCAGTACCGGACTGCGGCACGCCAGCAACCAGTCCGCACAAACAAGCAAAGCCCCATCCGTGAGATGCAGGTAGCACACAAAACCACACACTCTCCGATCCGTGGAAAAACCTCTCTCCACGGAACCGGTTCCTGGTGCCCAAAAGGTTGGGGACCTCTGCCCTGCGGCATTGTTACTACTCTTAGTGCCACTAGTTGGATAATGAAATGTCTGCAAGAAAACAGCCGAGCTCAGAGAGCACCAAGGACCTCACTTTTTTATTTTTTGGGGGGTCCAAATTAGCCCGGAGCGCAAACACAGCCAGAACAATCTCTTCCTGCCGTTGCTCCCTTTCACGCCAAGTTACCTCAAAGGCTTTCCTGGTCTGCTAGCCTTGTAAATTTCCAGCTGGCGAATGAAAGTCAGCTCTGCGTCGTACAAGACCACGTATCTCGGCTCCACCTCGTGCAAGACGGAGGTGAGGGCGTACGGATCCCCACAACCGTTTAAAGGATGGATCACCGTCAGCGGCTCCTTTAGGATGCCGTAATAGGCGTCGGAGGAGGAGAGTTCCAACTGGAGATCTTCTGATCGTTCCCCATTGCTCTCCTGGCTACTGCTGAGGCCCCGAGAATCTTCTTCCTCTTCTTCTTCCTCCTCCACCTTGATATTTTCCTGCTCCTCTTTGCTCAACATTTGCGTCAGGGTTAACTCTGCTTTTTTCTTTCTCTTTTTCGGTTTGGAGGCTTCCGTTTTCGCTTTTTTGGCCGGCGGTTCGCGGCCATTCTTGTCGTGGCCCTTGGCCTCTCTCCTGTTCTTCAGGCAGGTCCCACCAGCCTCCTTCTCCAGCCCAAAGGTTTTGTGGTAGAGCCTCGTTAAATAGGCTTCGGCCCCGATCGTGATGTATTCTTTGAGCTGAGCACACGTCCGGTCGTCGCTGGCGCAAACCAGCACCCGCCCTGCAGCCAAGAGAGTTCCCACGCTTACGGCTTGAAAGCGAGTCAACCTTCCACCTCATACAGGTAGTCCTCGGCTTAACGACCAGAGCCGGGAGCAGAACTCCCGTTGCTAGGCCAGGTGTTAAGTGGGCTGTGCCTGATTTTATGACGTTTGCCCAGATTAAGTGAAGTGTGGCAGTTGATAAGTGAGTCACGCAGTCATTAAGCGAATCCAGCTTCCCCCCCCCCTCCTGGACTTTGCTGATAGGGAAGCTGGCTGGGAAGGTCGCAAATGGGGATCACAGGACTGATACATGCTGGCTGCCAAGCAACCGAATTTGGATCACGGGACCGGGAGGATGCTGAAACAGCCAGAAGGGCGAAGACCAGTCGTAAGTCCACTTTTTTCAGTACCGCTGTAACTTTGAACGGCCGCGAAATGAATGGTTGTTAAGTCGAGGACCATCTGTATTTTTAACCAAAAAAATAACTGTAGAGCAAGGGTCCCCAACTCCTGGTCCGGGGACCGCAGCATGCCAAAAAATGGTCCGCACAAACAAGCAAAACCCCATCTGTGGGATGCAGGCCGCACACAAAACTACACACTCTCCGGTCCATGGAAAAACCTCCCTCCACGGAACCGGTCCCTGGTGCCCAAAAGGTTGGGGACCTCTGGTCTAGAGTCTTCACAAAATGGTGCAGCTGTCCTCATCCCTGAACCAAAGTGCTACTGTTTTGGGATTCAGACAGCATGAAACAAAAGTTTTATATCTGAAGTTCAGCTGAAGAAGTTTCAGGGTGGAATAAAGGGGTATCCCTCCCTCCCTTCCTTCCATCCATACCTTTCTTCCTTGAATACATATAACTAAACTCTTTCCTTCTAGCTAAATTCCTTCCTTCCTCCCTCCCTCCCCTCCTTCTTTCCATCCATACCTTCCTTCCTTGAATACATATAACTAAATTCTTTCCTTCCTTCTAGCTAAATTCCTTCCTTCCTCCCTTTCTTTCCATCCATACCTTTCTTCCTTCCTTGAATACATGACTAAACTCTTTCTTTCCTTCTAGCTAAATTCCTTTCTTCCTGCCTTCCTCCCTCCCTTCCTTCTTTCCTCCCTCCCTCCCTCTCCTTCCTTCCTCCTTCCCTTCCATTCCTTCCTTCCATCCATCCATCCATCCATCCATCCATCATAGCTTCCTCCCTCCCTCCCATTCTCCCTGAAAAATCTCTCCCTTTACACAACTCCAAAACTTTTTTTTTTAATGATTTCAACAAATTTATGATTTCAGCAAAGTTAATGGTCCAGGCTGCCTCAAGAGATGGTGTTTTTCTTTCACTTGAGGCTGGACCTTAGGAATGGAAGCCTCGACCAGGTGACTTTTGAGCTGTTTTCATAGGACTCCCAGATTATTTCTCAACATCCCATTTTTTTCCTCATCCCAAAACATCTTTACACCGAGACACTATTTGCTGGAGGCAACGGAGTTCTTTCCGAGGTAGAGCGGAGTCTACTTCAAATGTTAAAAGAGACCTCTCCCCTTGGGGTGTGTATACACAGGGCAGATGCTCAAATAATGTTCCTGGCTGTCTCACCCTGTCCATCCTTGTCTGGTTGTAGGTCCTCACCTGGCCCACCCAGAGCTTCGCTGTTGGCATTCTCCTTTTCAATCTCCTTCAGCACTTCTCCCAGAGCTTCCCACTTCGGACTGCTTTCCAGGACCAATTCCCGCTTCTGTTCTGAAAAGGAACACAAATTATGACCTTTATCGATTTTCAGCATCGGCTCAACATCAAATCTTCTTTTTTCTTTTAATTTCCTGAATGCAAGCTTATACAGGAGCACCAGCACAATTTTGGAAGTGTATTAAAAATTCCTTGAGAGTAGTGTGCCCTATATACTCAGATTCCTCCACCACCCCCCTCAAAAAACACCTAATACAGGTAATCCTCAACTTATGACAACAATTGAGCCCAGGATTTATGTTGCTCAGTGAGAAAATTATTGAGTTTTGCCCCATTTTACGACCTTACTTGCCAGAGTTGTTAAGTGAATCACTGCAATTGTTAAGTTAGTAACACAGTTGTTAAGTAAATCTGGCTCCTCCATTGATTTTGCTTGTCAGAAAGTCGCAAAAAGGGGATCACGTGACCCCGGGACACGGCGACTGTCCTAAATGCGAGTCAGTGGTCAAGCATCTGAATGTAAATCACATGACCACGGGGAGGCTGTGACGGTTCTAAGTGTGAAAAACGGTCGTAAGTCCCCTTTTTTCAGGGTCGTTGCAACTTTGAGCAGTCACTAAATGCTGTTGTAAGTTGAGGGCTACCTGTCCACCTTGCGCTACGTGCGTGAAGAAGGGCGTGCCGTACCTTTCGCTTCTTTTGCGTCCGTTTTTTCGGAGGCTTTTTTTTTCTTACTCACGTTATCTTCCGGCAGGCGATAAACTCGGCTCCGGGCGTTCAGAAACATCGAAGTGCTAGAATCGAGAAAAAGCCAGCCTAGGAGATGAAGACGAGCAAGGGTCTTGTGAGTTGTGAGTAAATGGGGTTTTCGCGTGACCGATTGGCTCTCTAAACGCTAACGCTCATTGGCTACCATCAGATGAAGGTAAGCTACCTGATATCAACCTGAGCAAGTGGTGCTTCCTTTTTCTGGTTATTTGGCTATAACTTCTCATAAAATACAGTACAGATAATTGAACAAACTTTGTTGCATTACATTCTTGATTAAATTATCTTTCCGTTGATATATAATTTTACTCCAAAAAAAAGGTGATGTTATTAGCCGTCAAACCTCAAAAATACACTTTTCCCAAAAGGTTTCCACAATTTTTGGCCACTACTGTACTTAGCCTCCTAACTGACTTTTTTAAGCTTCTCTTGCTGCAGCTTCATTGTAATCACCATTATTTAGCGTGCACAGCATAGATCAGTGGTGGCAAATCTATGGCACGCGGGCCAGAGGCGGCACTCAGAGCCCTCCCTGTGGGCATGCATGCCATGCCCCGGAGATGGCAACCATCCCTCTTCAACCAGCCGCCTGCTAATTGGCCGAGGTCCCACATGGCCGGATGCATCCCAGCACCCATGCGCTCACTGAGTGCAGGGGCCGATGGTGTCAGGTAGCAGCCGCCCCGGCCCCTGCCTCACCTTTCCCTGTGACAATGGCACCCCCGCCCTGCCTTCCCTTGCCTCGCCTCACCCCGCAGGACGAGCCTCCTGCCCACCGCCCCACCTGCCAGAGACCCCCCTGGATCTCCCCCAACCCTGCCCGGCCCCCATAGACGTCCCTCCCCACGAGCAACATCGAGGTGATCACACCCACCTTGGCCACACCCACCCAATCTGCCATGACCACCACAGCCACGCCCACCCAGTGGGCCACGCCCACCTGGCACCCGGCAATAAATACGTGGGTTTTGGGTTGCAGTTTGGGCACTCGGTCTCTAAAAGGTTCGCCCTCACTGGCATAGATCCAGGGAACAGGCTTAACGTGACTTCCCACACTTGTCTGAACAAGCAAGAGTGGCCTAGTTTATTCATTCAAAACCCTATGACATAATAAGGCATGGCTTATTCGCCAATGGCGTCATTCCCATCTCACACGAAACCCAAAGGAAATAGTTCACACCAGGGCTTAGCTTAATGTGTAAACCCAGCCACGGGTTCGTCGCCATCTAATCAAGGGTTTCGCAAACCTGGGAATTTCAAGGGGTGTGTCTCTCAATTCCCACAACTCCCCAGCTAGGGAAAGACCTAGTCCAGGGGTAGGCAACCTTGGCTCTTTTATGACTCATGGACTTCAACTCCCAGAATTCCTGAGCCAGCATGGGGGAAACTTTGGCCCCTTCATGACTCGTGGACTTCAACTCCCAGAATTCCTGAGCCAGCATGGCTCAGCTTGGAAACCTCTCCCTTTCCCCTCAGCATGGCTGGCTCAGGAATTCTGGGAGTTGAAGTCCACGAGTCATAAAAGAGCCAAGGTTGCCCACCCCTGACCTAGTCCAATCAATCCAGATCTAATCCAATCCATATCGACCCTTCAAGTTTTGCTTTGGAACGAAGATTGCACAAAGCCGACAAATTGCCGTAAAAAGTGTGTATGGTTCATTAATAAAGTGTGCTTATCACAGGCGGTGTTAACAAGCCAGGAAATTCATTCTGAGCCCTAACACGTGCAGGACGATGACAAAACTGATATGTCAACAGAATGAGGGGTTTCAAAAAAGAAAAGAAAAGCAAAAAAGCTCAAAGGATAAGCCAATTTTTTTTACCCCATTTGAGCCAGGCATATATGTGCCATGATCTCCTCCCTACAAATCCAGAAAAAGATTTAACCACTTATTTTTGCTTTTGGCGTGAAACCCGCCCCAACAGATGGATGGCCTCAGGAACGCTAATAATTTCCACGTGGGACAAATGTCCTGAAACAGCACAGCTTCCAGATCCTTGCGTTTCCCTTCTTCTCCCAGTGGCCCTCCTTATATAATGACTAAGGCATCTGATCCGAACGGCACACATTTTTCAAGCAACAGCCGTTAAGTGGGAGGCTGAATATATTTCGTGTCCTCCAGCCTTCTGGATAGATGGGAACACTCGGGGACATTTGTGCGCATGTGTTTGTTATTTTGCTTCTAATTAAAACTTGGCTTTTTATCACGGGGTGAACCGAACGATTCCTGCAAAAATTTGAATTTAGGTGAGTCACCGGGACCAGAGATTTACTGGTTTATATTATTTACCGTTAAATCTCTGGTCCCCGGTGACCAGCCCCAAATTCAATTTTGCATCATTATCCTGGGACAGGTATATTTGCCTTCATTCGAGCTATTCCTACCTGAATTGTGACCGAAAGTTTTTTCCGACACTTTGAGGGACTCCAGAAGGTGAAGGAAAGTGACGCAATCATACTGGGTCAAGTACTGTAACAATGTGCGAAGGATCTTCAAATCTTGGACCAGAGATTTGGTCTTGGATCCTAGCTGGTGCCAAAGAGGATCTAAATAGTGACGAATTATCTGGAGGTACAGCATTGGGAATAATGGTTAGTGCGTGGTGCAGTGATCTATACTTGATCCAAGTCAGCTGATCTCTTAACAGATTTAGCAATAGCACTTAGACTTATGTACTGCTTCACAGTGCTTTACAGCCCTCTCTAAGCGGTTTACAGAGTCAGCCTGTTGCCCCCAACAATCTGGGTCCTCAATTTACTGACCTCAGAAGGATGGAAAGCTGAGTCAAGCTTGAACCGGTCAGGATCGAACTTCTGACTATGGGCAGTCAGCCTGTAATGCTGCATTCTAACCACTGGGAAGGAAGGAAGGAAGGAAGGAAGGAAGGAAGGAAGGAAGGAAGGAAGGGCAATAGCACTTAGACTTATATACCGCTTCACAGTGCTTTACAGCCCTCTCTAAGCCCTCTCTACAGAGTCAGCCTGTTGCCCCCAACAATCTGGGTCCTCATTTTACTGACCTCAGAAGGATGGAAGGCTGAGTCAGGATTGAACTGCAGGCTGTGAGCAGAGTTTGCCTGCAATACGGCATTCTAATGCAGTATTTAGTATTTAGATCCTGCAAACCTTTAAAAAGAATCAAGTCAGAGGTTTGTTTCCATTCTTCAGTGTTGCCCATTCACAGCCACACCCGATTCCATTGAAATTTTAGGGACCTTAGATTAAGCCCAAAATGTGCTTATTAAAAAAAAAAAGAAAGAATCCCGATTCCAATGAAGTTATGATCCTGGCACGCAACCGGCAAATAAAAGAACATTTATTTCATTGTTAACGAGCTTACGATAAGCAAGCCAGGGACTTGGAGAGCTAATAAAACATTCTTTTATATAAAAACACCGTCCAAGTATTAACAGATGTCAGCCCCTCCATTAAAAAAAAAAAAAAGACAAACTTCGCTCCCTAAACTAAACACAGCTGGTAAGAAAGGAGAAAAGTTCAACTGGAGAGTTTTGACTAGGTGCTGCTGAAGCTCATGACATTTCACAAACCATAAAATAATAATAATTAAAAAAAACAGAGGAATTCCTTCCAAAAGAAACAGATGCGTGATCTGAGGAGGCTTTTGCTAAATTAAGGGAAGGGAAACTGCCATTAATGAATGTAAGATGCACATCTTAGGATGGCCAACAATCAACAGAAACCTCACTATTTTTTCCTTCTTATAACTTAGCCAAACATTTCACCTGAGCTGATTCTGTCCTGGAATATCCTTCAAATGCCACTGCTAAGCTTCAGAAGCCGAAGGCTCTTCATTCCAGCTCCACAGACCGTTATCTCATTACTAAATGATCACACACACCCCCTCCCGACAAGCTTCCCCAGGCTCAACCACAGGCTCAACTTAGATCCTGCAAATGCAGCACAGAAATATCTGTCACGTTTCGAAGCAGGGTTTTTGCTGTGGTGCGACAAATATTGCTTCTCAGCTTGCCAATGAACTTGCCAACTTCAAAGATTAAGAAGCCAGACCGTGAGACTCAAGGCCGTCACACCAGGTGTCTGGCCAGGCCTAGAGATGCTTTCTCATAACAATATTTTCCCACTTGATTGGGCAACGTGACCTGACCCAGAGGGAGGAGGGAGAATTCAATGCTTTTACTATATGGGTTTGGGAGGGGTCTTGCCAGAGCTGGTTTTGCTTTCATTAGTGCCGAAGTGATGTACTCAATAAAGTTTTGCACTAAGAGATCGGAACGTCTCGAAGGTGTTTGCTTGGTTGGGTTCGTCAGGCGGAACCTTGACGACTTCACTGAACAAGAGTTGAACGTGCATCCAACTTTGGAATCCCCCCGTTCGAAAGTAGAACATTTCAATTCAAAGGAAGACACGCCACTCCTCTCAGACTGACGATGCCTGTACAAATCAATACAATCCATATGGCAAGCTGAGAAGGGGGTACCTTTTCAAATGCCATGCCGATAGCGTTTTCTAACGACAGGTCCTCCACTTCCAGAGCAGGGTTGCACTGCTTCAGTTCTTTCAGACACGCGTTCAGGATGTCCAATATGGAACTCTGGATGGTGCGCATGGCTGGAGTCATGGTGATGTGGATTTCCACCACTTCAGGCTTGTGTTGCTCTAAACAAGAGTGCACCACTGCGTGAAACCTGGGAAAGAGAAAGACAGGAAGATCTCAGTAACGAAGTGCACAAATCAACCCCCGTCTTTGGTTTCTAGCTATGGACAGTTGATCTGTCAGAGCATGCACCGTCTTATTGCGCTGAGGTAACCTAGGAGTAAATACAATAAACAGTGGTTTGTATTAAATGTGGTTCATATTAGACATTATCTACAAATGTCCACTAGAAATAAAATACATACACGGGATAACGCAGCAAACTCCAACACACAGCAATTACAGCAGGAAACGGACAAGAGAGAAAGACTCCAGCAAGGCCTTCCCTTTTGTACTCAAGCTCTTAAAGGGATACAGACTCCTGCTGAGTCATTCCTAACATTGCATCGTTCGTTTCACATTATGCAAGCTGGTTAGCTTCTAAATCATTACCTTGACATGATCTAAGTCCTCCCGTTGGAAGGATCTCTTCAATCTCAAAGACGCTCTTCCAAAAGACAATTGGATTTTCTGGGGATTTTTTTTATTTATTTGAAAACGTTTCGCTCCAAAGCTTCTTTGGTTTTGGATGAAAAGCAAAATGTTTTCAGAGAGAAAAAAAACCCCAAGGAATTCCAGTTGCCTTTTGGAAAAAGCACCTTTGGGGAAACCATGAGCTGGATGATTGAGGATCTCCATGGAGCCTTTCCATCCTTAAGCCACCTTACCTTGGCCAGAGATACAGCTTCCTCACGAAGAGGTTTCGCATGACTCTTTCCACGTGACAAAAGCCGGTGTTAAAAGCCACCGCGTTATCGGTGAAGGCTTTGATGAAACCTTGCTTGTTCTTCTGGCGATAAAGCCGCAAGATGAAAGCTTCTTGGCAAGACTCAATGATCCTGTGGGCTTTGTACACCAGAATTCCTGGCAGGATAACAAGAATAAATTGGAAGCAGGGGTGATGGTGGCGGGGAATCCAGAACAAAACAGACGGAGAGGACATAACGTTTTTTTCAAGACAGGTCAAGAAGTTTTAAAGGTTTTGCCGATGAAACGGCATAAGATATTTTTTAACTATCCTTTGGCACCTCCTCCAGGGAGACAAGAATGGATGCTTTTCATTCCTTCTTCAGGAGAACGGTGGACAAGATCGGCTCAAGGAATTCAAACAAGAAGCGGAAGTATTCCCTGGTCTTAGAAGTTTTATTCAAATGAAATACCAAAGCTTTATGGGATGCCTCTAGTCAGAAATATGACCCATGGAATGCAACAGGATTTACTCTCAGATAAAAGCTCACAGGATTAAGAAGCAACCACTATGATCAGCTAGAACAGGGGTCTTCAAACTTGGCAACTTTAAGACTTGTGGACTTCGACTCCCAGAATTCCTCAGCCAGCCAGGGCTGGCTGAGGAATTCTGGGGGTTGAAGTCCACAAGTCTTAAAGTTGCCACGTTTGAAGACCCCTGAACTAGAATCTCTAGGAAAAGCCACAAGCCACACAGAAAAGCATTTCCTTTTCAGAATGCACCTTTAAACAGTTGGGCATCTCTCTCAGTAAAAAGATCTTCAATCAATGGATCATAAAGATTTCCAGGACTGAACCCAGCTTATTTTTGTCCTAACGCTACGGATCAGCCACAAATGCTGTGACTACGGTATTATGTGATATTTTGATTCCCACTTTTCCTCAAAACTGGTCAGCAGTCTCCATTTCCAGTTTTAGCTGTTGGCTTTATAGCAGTCTTTTTCAGCCTTGGCTACTTATTTATTTATTTATTTATTTATTAAATTTATATACCGCCCCATCTCCCTTACGGGACTCAGGGCGGTGAACAGGCGATACTAAAAACCACGATAATAAATAAATAGTTTCTGTTCTAAAATCGAATTAAATATCAGGCCTGTTCTAAAAACACACCCATACAAAAACCCCCACTGAAACATAATCAAACTATGCCAGGCCGGCCGCATGGAATAGATGGGCCTTCAGGGCTCGGCGAAAAAAGCGCAGGTCTACTTGAAGGTAGGTGGGCTTCAACTTCCAGAATTTCCCAGCCAGCGCCGTAAATGTTACACATGCTGGCTGCTGGGAAATTCTGGGAGTTTGCAATCCACACCTCTTCAAGTCGCAGAGATTGGGAAACCCTGGCTTAGAGAGACAGAAAGTGACTAGTTCAGGATGATCCTGCAAACCTCATGACCTAATTCCAGCCATTATCTCTAACTAAGCCGCACAGGTTTTTAATGCAGGAAAGAATGCCCTGGGCACGTCTCCATGACTAATTTGTTAGCTTACGCTGCATTTTTAATAGACCTTCTCCCATGCTGACCTCTAGTGGGAACGAACCCTATAAAACAAAGGAACGTTCTTTGAAATTTGCCTTCATGTGAACCCAGAGGAACAATAGACCTACATTTTTTTCAGTCTAGACTCAAAACTATGCAAGGCATGCCGTGAGGCCGGAATGGACACCCAGCTGTAAACTTCTTACCCGTGATAAGATCTGTAGGAATCCTGTCGGTCAGAAAATCCACCACCAGGATTCGGCTAGTGGCAAAAATAACTCCTCCCTGTGTGTAAACTTCATAGCGGCTGCTGCTGGCAATTTCATTTGTAACTCGGCGAGGAAGACAAGCAACATTATCAGTCTTTAACTGGTCAATAAAATATTCCTGGCAAAGGACAAATGATTCAGAGTGAAGATAAGCAACATTATCAGTCTTTAACCGGTCACTAAAATATACCTGATAAAGAAAAAATGAGTCAGAGAAAGCCATGTAGACAAAAAAAAGGATGCTTTATGAATGCATTGTCCAGTAACATGCCAATAACATTACAGTAGAATCGTGGGTTGATCTTATCGAGGATGGCTAGCTTGGATCACCCATTGGCCTTTCCCAGAATATTTCCCAACCTCCACGTTGAGGATTTGTATTCCTTAGACTAATTCCTTATTAGAGCAATTATTTTAAAATTGCTTTTATTTTTACAAACCTTAAGACTCCCCAAACTCAGAGTGAACTATTAAGCATAAGTGGGGGATTTTGGCTATGTCAGAATTGGTTTTCAGCAAATAAGTTTGCTATTAATATATATAGTTGACTATTCAGAAGTTAAGGAAGAAATCTATCTATCTATCTATCTATCTATCTATCTATCTATCTATCTATCTATCTATCTATCTATCTATCTCTATCTATCTATCTATCTATCTATCTATCTATCTATCTATCTATCTATCTATCTATCTATCTATCTATCTATATCTGGACATAATTCTAGGCACGCAACCCCCTTGAAAAAGTGCACTTTACTTCTAAGCAAGCATTCATAGATCATGTTATAAATCTGAATTGTTTCTCTATGGCATCCTTAGGTTGCAATGCTACACAATATTTGTCAAGTAATGGAGCCCACTGAATTAAACAGAGGAATTATTCTTGAGTCGATATGCATAGGCTTGTAGGCATTTGAATATCATTAGTTGACATTAGGAGACATAAAATGTTATACGTTACTAAATATCTCACAACCTCGTTGATGCCTTAAGATTTGGCACACTTTTAACATTTGATTACACATTTGTTTCTTCCTTTAGTTGCCTCTGAGTTTAAACTGTATGGGGTGTTTCTAATAAAAATAATAATAATAAAGGGAATAATTCACTTGTTCTGAGCTCCTTGCAAGAAAGACCGGCTCAAATGGAAAGGGAACTAAGCTTCAGACAGATGACTGGAGCAAACTATTCTCGGAAGGACCCAGGAGGCAGGACAAGGCCAGGCCCACCTCCGGTTCAACCCCTTTCATGTCAGCCCCTCCTCAGGAGCTGGTGGTTAAGGCACCAGGCTAGAGACTGAAAGGCTGTGAGTTCCAGTCTTGCTTGAGGCACACAAGCCCACCACTTCTGAAAATCTTGCTAAGAAAACTGCCAGGATGGATGGATGGATGGATGGTCAGCTGGGGCAGAAGTTAAAGTGACAGGCTAGAAGCCAGGCGACAGTGAGTTCCAGTCCTGTCTTAGGCGTGAATGGTAGCTGGGCGACCTTGGGCCAATCGCTCTCTTCCAGCCCAACCCATCTCACAGGGTTGTTGTTGAGGGGAAAATGGCAGGAGGAAGCAATCTTAGATATGTTTGCCACCTCAGGTTATTGATACAAATAATAAAGACTGGAGAGTAGGAATTCTAGTCCTGCCTTAGGCATGAAAGCCGTCTGGGTGACTTTGGGTCGGTGAGTTCTAGTCCCGCCTTAGGCATGAAAGCCAGCTGGGTGACTTTGAGCCAATCACCAGGAGATGGTGAGTTCTAGTCCCGCCTTAGGCATGAAAGCCAGCTGGGTGACTTTGAGCCAATCACAAGGAGTCGGTGAGTTCTAGTCCCGCCTTAGGCATGAAAGCCGGCTGGGTGACTTTGAGCCAATCACCAGGAGTCGGTGAGTTCTAGTCCCGCCTTAGGCATGAAAGCCAGCTGGGTGACTTTGAGCCAATCACCAGGAGATGGTGAGTTCTAGTCCCGCCTTAGGCANCGGTGAGTTCTAGTCCCGCCTTAGGCATGAAAGCCAGCTGGGTGACTTTGGACCAATCACAGGGAGTCGGTGAGTTCTAGTCCCGCCTTAGCCATGAAAGACAGCTGGGTGACTTTGAGCCAGCCCCTCGCTCTCAGCCCAGCCTACCTCACAGGGTTGTTCTTGTGGGGAAAATAGCGGGAGCATTGGATACTCTGCTTGGAGTTGTACCAAAATAAAGGCAGGACAGGCCTCTGCCCTCCCTTCTCCCCCCCCCTCCATGACCGGCCTGGCCTTCCCACCCAAACTGGGCCAACCCTGAACAGAAGCCCCCTAGGCTTCTACAGGCGCTCTGGGGCGCGGCGTTAACCCGGGTCGAGCGTCTCGTGGGAACTCGGCCCGGGTGAGGGCGAGGGTCGCGCCTACCTCCTCCGCAGGGCTGGTGTTCAGCACCAGCACCAGCCGGGTGGGCTCGCAGTAGAGGCGAAGGAAGCGCAGAAGCAGGCGGTCGACGCCCAGCCCGCGGGCGCAGATGACCAGCCCGTCCTGGTGGAAAAGATCCAGGAAAATCTGCGTTTCGTGCTCCAGAGGCGGCCCGGCCGCCATGGCCGGCGGCTGTCACCGGCACCCCCTCTGCGCATGCGCCGGGAGGACCCCCGCGCTCGCAAGGTAAGAGCGACGCACGAACGGAAACTTCATGTGGTGGGAAGGTGACCCTCCTTTCAGGCCGGAAGTTTCTCTATGGATGCGGCGGGGGGAGGGAGGAACGCCCGGAGCTGCCTTCGTCAATTAGAGATACAGAAAACTCCGCTGCCATCTAGCGGTCGGCGGGTTGATCGTTTCAGGTTTTATTGCAATTGTTTGATCTATTCTAGCCTCTCCGGACGCCAATGATATTCTGCAGCGTTTCTTAATCATTTTAAGAAGTCTGGACTTCAACTCTCCAAATTCCCCAACCAGACTTCTTCAAGTAGTTAAGATTGAGAAACTCCGTTCTAGAGGGCTTTACAAGTATGGAGCATCGGAATAAAGTTTTAAAAAGTATACAAACAAGAAGCCAGAAGGGATGGTCAAGACCTGCACCACGATTAAGACAGAAGAGAAGGGGTGGTTTGGATGGCCAGGAGGCCCCCCACCCCCCGCATTGCCATTTTTCTAAGGAAGGGAGAAAAGGAGAAAGGAGAAAAGAGGAAGGAAGGAAGGAAGGAAGGAAGGAAGGAAGGAAGGAAGGAAGGAAGGAAGGAAGGAAGGAAGGAAGGAAGGAAGGAAGGAAGGAAAAATCTGAGTGAACGAGAAGGAAGGGAGGGAGGGAGGAAGGAAGGAAGGAAAAATTATGAGTGAACGAGAAGGAAGGAAGGAAAGAAAAATTCTGAATGAATGAGAAGGAAGGGAGGGAGGGAGGGAGGAAAAATTATGAGTGAATGAGAAGGAAGGAAGGAAGGAAGGAAGGAAGGAAGGAAGGAAGGAAGGAAAATTCTGAATGAATGAGAAGGAAGGAAGGGAGGGAGGGAGGGAGGAAAAATT